>NC_060122.1:180644718-180947748 GCF_021461395.2 Schistocerca americana | reverse complement strand
TTTACGGCTGTTGAACCTCATCTTATGCTCGTTATATATGCCTGAGTGTCTATGTGTACCACATCGTTTTCACGACAGAGTATTACTCTCCTCCGTGTACGATGTGAAATTCTTTTCAACATTTCTGGCATAATGACGTCAGACTAAGAGGATTCTGAAGTTCGTCAACTGACCCCTAACGTGTGGCAGCAACCTTCTGTTTCATGAAGCCCCATAAAGCATTGTCGCAAGATGACAGGTTAGGACTTTGGGGTGGCCACTCCAAAGATACAGTCAAACAAACAGAACCACGTCTAATCCTATAATCTGGAAATACCTCATTGAGATATTTTCTAACGGAAATAGCATAATTGGCTGATGCTCCATCCTGTTGGAACCACGCGACCGAGAAGCCCACGATCTTGCAGATGTGGATCAAAAACAGTCACGTAACATGCTGAGATACGTAATGTGTTTCACAGCAGCATCAAAGAAATATGGATCTTCAAAGTGGGCTGCAAACATTGCAGCCCGGATCATGACATGTGGTGGGTTGTGTTCAAGTTCTTCGTAAACATGTGGGATTTCTTTACGCTAGAAATAAATTTTCTCTCTTTTGCGCTGCGCTGTGATATACTGCACATTCCCCCGAGAAAATACCTTCACCTATGCAGGAACAGCTGCAAAGATGCCGATCATTCGCCTCATTGATGGTTTTCTGAAAAATTACAGTGAAATCATCCTGAATATCTCTCACTGATTGTCGTGAGTCCAAGTGCTCGTTACGATCCATTCCTACGCGGTGGAAGTGGACTCCTCAGCCCTAATTTAGATGTATATTAGCACCTGTAACAATACGAAACAACAATTCTTTAACATCTATGTATACATAGGTGGAATGGAACTTTGTGATGACTATGTACTAGAAGTTGTTTCTGCTTGAAATTATTCGTCCTTTTCCATATCAACCTTAAAAGCTGGTCACTATCTTAAAATTTAACGCGAGAGTTGATGAGACGTTATGACTCCAGTTTTAATGTTCTGAAATATGCCCCTTTTTAAATGAAATCTGATCCGTACGAGAAAAACAAGTCAATCTGACTAACTTTCATTTATATGCTGTAGTGACCAGGAACAGTAAAAGAGGGATTTAAGACAAGATAACTTGACACAATAACCTCTTCAGCAAATTTCATCAGGCTAAGCCATGTATCCGCAATATCCTTTCTTCCAGGAGTGCCAGATCTGCAAGGTTCACGGGAGAGCTTCTGTGAAGTTTGGAAGGTAGGAGACGAGATACTGACAGAAGTAAAGCTGTGAGGACGGGGCGTGAGTCGTGCTTGGGTAGCTCATATGGTAGAGCACTTTCCCGCGAAAGACAAAGGCCGCAAGTTCGAGTCTCGGTCCGGCACACAGTTTTAATCTGCCAAGAAGTTTCATCTAGCAACTCCCTATCTGTGTTGTTGATTCCTTCCTGGTAGACGACATTCATGTAGTGCAAATGGCGTGGCACATGGTACCCTACAACATCTAGTAAATTGAAATGAGCTCTTACGTTGACGTCATCGTCACTGCAGACTCGTGCCTCGCAGTTCCAGTGCGAAACACACTTACCTTCTTTGCTTAAAACTGCACTGGAACATAAAACGTTCTTTCTGCTGAAGGTGGTTCACTCACTTTCTCCATGAAATGTAATGAAATTTAATGCACTTCGATACGAGGTTCTAAGGGAACCCATGTAAGAACTGAAACAAGATTAAAGGAGTGAGAAACGACTTCTTAAGAGTCTCAAATTAAGTGAAATGTTAATAACAGTTTTATTAAGCAGGAAAAGAATACAAGGCCTCAAGTCTTACGTAAAAGTACCCTTCTACGGGCCACGTGACTTTACATCATAACACGTTCACAAAATCCAGGAAAACGATTGTCTGTTCATAGTAACTTCCATATATTATTTAGTGAATGGAAAAGCAGTGGAGTAATGTACTCCAATTAATATAAAGTGCATATTGATTCCCATGTATTCCAACCAATTTGTGAAAACGAACAAAGAAACTACGAGGGTCGTTCAATAAGTAATGACCCATATTTTTTTTCTCAGAACATATTTATTGTTAATGGTCGAAATTTGGTGGCAATATACATCAACATGTCTTGTCCGTGTCCTGTTTTTCTACGTAGTCTCCATCACGTTCTATGGCCGTACGCCAACGTCGTGGAAGATCATGTATTCCCCTGCAGGTAAAAGCTCCTGTCCGGTATGCATAGTCATGTTCTCACAGCATGACTGACACTCTCGTCATCTTCAAAGTGTTTCCCCGTAGAGAATCTTAAAGCGGCCCAAAGAAATGGAAGTCGGCGGGTGCCAGGTGTACATTATCGTATTGGAGCAAGATTTCTGCTGGTTTATTGTCCGATCGAATACGTCGGAAACGGTTCTTGAGTTTATTCAGAGTCTTCAGGTATGCCATTTGACATCACACCCACGATAATGACGCTATTACTGTCCCAGAAGACTGTCATCATGACTTTTCCGCAAGAGGTGGTTGTTTTGAATTTCTTCTTTTGTGGTGAATGAGGATGATGCTTTCCCATGGACTGCCTTTTTGTGTCCTGCGCGAAGCAGTGCACCCAGCTTTCGTCCCCCGTAACGATCCGTGACAGAAAGGCCTCTCCGTCGCTCTCAAAACGCTCCAACAATTCAAATGGGGTGCCCTTTCTTCGAATCTTTTGGTCCGCTGTAAACATTCGTGGAACCCATCGTCAGCACCTCTTTAAATATTCGAGAGTCTCGATCATTGCAGACGAATTTCCAATGCTGACCGACAACTGTAGAACCAACTGTCGTGTTGTGATGCGCAATTTGGCACGAATAATGGCATCCGCACGATTCAGCATGTCTGGACCAGTGGCTGCGACAGGATGTCCCGAGCGTGGCTGATTATGGAGCTCTGTTTCTGCATTTACAGAAGTTGTAACTTCCTTTACCCATCGCCCAACTGTACTCCTATCAACTAAAGCATCGTCATACACTGCACACAGACGTTTATGGATGTTCACCACGGTTTTGTTTTACTGTACACAAGAATTCAATAACAGCACGCTGCTAGTAACGTGAGTCGCGTGTGGACCCCATTTTGACGCTGTACTACGGCTCTGCCTTCTGCCAGAATAGTTCGAAACTTCACCGTGCACGGAACAAACATCAAATGAAGCAACGACAAGGACATTTGTCTATGTATATTAATTACTTTTTTTTAAAAAAATGTGGGGCATTAATTATTGAACGACCCTCGTAACATTACTCACACGAAAATACAGTCCAAAAGTATTTCGCGTCAGTAAAACTGAAAAACCATGTAACTTATAACCAAGCAAAAGCTGTGCAAGGAATCAACCACCTCACCACCACATTGGACAATGTCGCTTCAGTTTGCCACATCCAGTATTACAAGATAGCGTCTGTAACCCAATAGTTTGACAAGTCCAACAAACACGAAAGTGGAGAATGGGGCCTCAGTAACTAGTCTCTGCGCCAAACTACACTTTTGGCTGATTAGTCTCAGAGTTTATACAACGTGTTCATGATACGAAAAAAATTAAGCTATTTGAGCAGACAGAAGACTGAATATACAGAATGAATCAGCTGCTCCTACCGGTGGGTTTTATGCAACAACCACACATAGTATCTCAACCACTATGAGTAAACTATTAGTCAACAGAAAAAATAAACAGGGCCTTTCTGTAGGAAATTTAATGTATTTGGATGCTGTACTCAGATACTTTTTGCTGGAAGCGAGAGTTTTAGACTTTTTCAAGAAATATGCATTTGAAGGTCACTTTTGCACGGTTCTGTCGAACGAAAACCTATTGTAGTATAAAATTTAATTTACTTAAATTTTCTACAAATAGCTCCGTAGGACTAATTCTCCTTGTGTAGCGAGCGAGAGAATCTGAACACCTTGCGTTTGGTACTTGAAGGTGTTGCAGGTTCCATACTTCCCATCGGTAGAGGCAAGTGATTCACCATCTATGTTCTCTGAGAGACCCAAGTGCGAACGAATAGACAGTATGAAAGGTGTCTGTAACAGACGACCTTCAGTCTTCTTTACTTTTATTCACTTTATCAGCTTGTTTTGAGTAATTCAAATGTTTGTATTTGGTTTGTCTTTTGAAAACTATCCCAAGTTTTATTAACTTGTTTCAAAAATCATAACTACCTTTTATTTGTAATGACGTGATATGTCTTCTTGGGGATAACCTGCATCATCAGCAAGTTCTTCCAGCCTTATATAAGAACATTGATCTTCTGAATTTTGACGCTTTTATAGAAATGCCTTTGGAAATTATTTATGTGTTTCAATCAAAGCAGAAGGTCAAATTATCTCGATTCTGATAACTAGTTTTACTTAAAAGAAGATGTTTTAATTACTATTTAAGAACTGAACTGTTAGTCTGGGCAAAGATGCAGTACAGATCTCTGAGACCATGCTTATATACATTCGACCAGCAGTTTCACTT
This sequence comes from Schistocerca americana, assembly GCF_021461395.2. NCBI lineage: Eukaryota > Metazoa > Arthropoda > Insecta > Orthoptera > Acrididae > Schistocerca > Schistocerca americana. The sequence continues at coordinate 180,943,248 of NC_060122.1, read as the reverse complement.
TTTTTTTTTTTTTTAACTGTGACAGAAAGTGTGCCTGGGATGAGCGACATTGAGACAAGTGACATTTTACTAACTTATAGGTCTTCTATGAAATAAATGTAAGGAATTTGCGGGATGGGGAACAGTTCACAATGATTGACCTATTTTAAAGGCCTATCTGCGCTCTGAAAAAAAAGTCTATTGAAATTGGAGCCTCTGCCACTAGGTCGCTTTCGTTCAGGGGTTGTGGACTTGTTTTCGATGCAGTCCAAGAGTGTAGTAGTTTAGTGTATGTAGTCACATTCAGAATTCCGCTACAGATGCTGTTGACTTGATAGAATAATGTATAATTTATTGAATATTCTTGTTTTACTGTGCTTAAGACAGCAATGTTTCCATAATTTGCATTTATTTGCAGCCATGCAAAATTATTTTTGTAGACTAAGAATAAAAGAAATTTTTATCAGTTTCAGTTCAAACGTACTTATTCTGGTTATATCCCACCAACGTTATATTCCAACGTTTATTTAGTTAACAGCAATTTCCAATGTGGTTTATTTGGTCGACAAACACCAAACACCAACACTTGATAAATTCCAGCACATTCAGTTATTTCTCCCGGTCGTACTAACAGAAAGAGCATCTATGATGATGGCTTTAGGCATCAGTCCTTACCTAGTTTTTACAGTGTACCTCATTACTGTGTCGATCATATAACAAGAGGTGCTCAGAACTAGAAGCAGGCAAGCTATACCACAGGGGTCTATTTGGGGTCCTCTGTACTTTGACCTTCCATTGTCTCAGTAGAAGTAAATTTTCTCCTTTTTGCAGATAACACAAATATAAAATGAAATGCCATTATCAGTCGCCTGAGAGAAAAGCTAGTTAACAAAATATACGGAAATCTCAAAAAAGGCACATGAATTACCATTGAACACAGGGTTTACTCATCAGTACTTACCATTGCCTTCTGCAAACTTATAAAAATAGTCTTCTCAGACAGTGTAATAAAAATATAAAATATTGAAAACTCATGATTGCGTACAGTTGTATTACTCGAGAATTTAGTACACAATCGGTTTCAGCCTTTATATAGATCGTCAAGATGATTGCATACTGTTGTATTATTCCAGAATTTACTAGACAAACTGTTTCAGTCGTTAACAGATGATCTTCTGGTGAAATCGTAATCCCATATGGTGTAATTCACAAGCGTCATAAATCATCTGATGATTGCATACAACTGTATTACTCCAAATTTTTTACACTAACGGTTTCAGTTCTTAACTGATCTACTTCAGCGAAACCGTAATCGCATATGGTGCAACTAATAATGATCATACATCATCAAGATGACTGCATGCAGTTGTAGTACTTCAGAAAATATTACACAAACGCTTTCAGTCGTTAACAGATCATCTTCTGTAGAAATCATAATCACATGGGATACAAGTCATAAGTATCATAAATCATTATGGGTCTCATAGTTGTATCACAGCTGATTACGATTTCAGATTACACATGATTATGGTCAACGACTGAAACTTATCGTTTAATAAAATTTGGAGTAACATAGTTACGTGCAGTTACGAGTTTTCAGCATATCCTGAAAGATGTAAATCATCGTCTCCTTAAAATAAAAATATATGAAAAATGTTAACTTTTTGTATACCACAAACTTAACTGTTTACCTACTGCTTAAAGTCAAGGGAACGTCTCGTTTGTAATGTGCGTGATTATTGCCATGGATGATTTAAATACAATTGGGAATAATTTTTGGAGAAACACGACTTCCATTGTTCGTATTTTCGCAGGACAGAACGGCACTAGAAGAATTACACCTGGCGTTAGTTACAGAACCTACTGCATGGAACCCTTAAAAACAAGTTATTTTGGCAACAGCTCCGCAATATACATATATTCATTGCTCTCCTTCAGTGTTTTGTATATTTCTTTCTAAAATAATAGACACGTTACCATAAAACGGTAGTTAAGAACAACCTTTATAAACACTTCAAGAAATTAACATACACGATATCACGTGGTCATACAATATTTTTTTTTTTTTTTTTTTTTGGTCATCAGTCTACTGACTGGTTTGATGCGGCCCGCCACGAATTCCTTTCCTGTGCTAACCTCTTCATCTCAGAGTAGCACTTGCAACCTACGTCCTCAATTATTTGCTTGACGTATTCCAATCTCTGTCTTCCTCTACAGTTTTTGCCCTCTACAGCTCCCTCTAGTACCATGGAAGTCATTCCCTCACGTCTTAGCAGATGTCCTATCATCCTGTCCCTTCTCCTTATCAGTGTTTTCCACATATTCCTTTCCTCTCCGATTCTGCGTAGAACCTCCTCATTCCTTACCTTATCAGTCCACCTAATTTTCAACATTCGTCTATAGCACCACATCTCAAATGCTTCGATTCTCTTCTGTTCCGGTTTTCCCACAGTCCATGTTTCACTACCATACAATGCTGTACTCTTTGCTCCGTCCGTCATTGGTTATTTTACTACTACTTCGTGACCATCAATCCTGATGTTAAGTTTCTCGCTGTTCTCATTTCTACTACTTCTCGTTACCTTCGTCTTTCTCCGATTTACTCTCAAAGCATACTGTGTACTCATTAGACTGTTCATTCCGTTCAGCAGATCATTTAATTCTTCTTCACTTTCACTCAGGATAGCAATGTCATCAGCGAATCGTATCATTGATATCCTTTCACCCTGTGTTTTTATTCCACTCCTGAACTTTTCTTTTATTTCCATCATTGCTTCCTCGATGTACAGATTGAAAAGTAGGGGCGAAAGGCTACAGCCTTGTCTTACACCCTACTTAATACGAGCACTTTGTTCTTGATCGTCCATATAGAACATATTGTATATGACCCGTCTCTCCCTATAGCTTACCCCTACTTTTTTCATAATCTCGAACAGCTTGCACCATTTTATATTGTCGAACGCTTTTTCCAGGTCGACGAATACTATGAAAGTGTCTTGATTTTTCTTTAGCCTTGCTTCTATTATTAGCCGTAACGTCAGAATTGCCTCTCTCGTCCCTTTACTTTTTCTAAAGCCAAACTGATCGTCACCTAGCGCATTATCAATTTTCTTTTCCATTCTTCTGTATATTATTCTTGTAAGCAGCTTCGATGCATGAGCTGTTAAGCTGATTGTGCGATAATTCTCGCACTTGTCAGCTCTTGCCGTCTTCGGAATTGTGTGGATGATGCTTTTCTGAAAGTCAGATGGTATGTCGCCAGACACATATATTCTACACACCAACGTGAATAGTCGTTTTGTTGCCAGTTCCCCCAATGATTTTAGAAATTCTTATGGAATGTTATCTATCCCTTCTGCGTTATTTGACCGTAAGTCCTCCAAAGCTCTTTTAAATTCCGATTCTAATACGGGATCTCCTATCTCTTCTAAATCGACTCCTGTTTCTTCTTCTATCACATCAGACAAATCTTCGCCCTCATAGAGGCTTTCAATGTATTCTTTCCATCTATCTGCTCTCTCCTCTGCATTTAACAGTGGAATTCCCGTTGCACTCTTAATGTTACCACCGTTGCTTTTAATGTCACCAAAGGTTGTTTTGACTTTCCTGTATGCTGAGTTTGTCCTTCGGACAATCATATCTTTTTCGATGTCTTCATATTTTTCCTGCAGCCATTTCGTCTTAGCTTCCCTGCACTTCCTATTTATTTCATTCCTCAGCGACTTGTATTTCTGTATTCCTGATTTTCCCGGAACATGTTTGTACTTCCTCCTTTCATCAATCAACTGAAGTATTTCTTCTGTTACCCATGGTTTCTTCGCAGCTACCTTCTTTGTACCTATGTTTTCCTTCCCAGCTTCTGTGATGGCCCTTTTTAGAGATGTCCATTCCTCTTCAACTGTACTGCCTACTGCTCTATTCCTTATTGCTATATCTATAGCGTTAGAGAACTTCAAACGTATCTCGTCATTCCTTAGTACTTCCGTATCCCACTTCTTTGCATATTGATTCTTCCTGACTAATGTCTTGAACTTCAGCCTACTCTTCATCACTACTATATTGTGATCTGAGTCTATATCTGCTCCTGGGTACGCCTTACAATCCAGTATCTGATTTCGGAATCTCTGTCTGACCATGACGTAATCTACTTGAAATCTACCCGTATCTCCCGGCCTTTTCCAAGTATACCTCCTCCTCTTGTGATTCTTGAACACGGTATTCGCTATTACTAGCTGAAACTGTTACAGAACTCAATTAGTCTTTTTCCTCTTTCATTCCTTGTCCCAAGCCCATATTCTCCTGTAACCTTTTCTTCTACTCCTTCCCCTACAACTGCATTCCAGTCGCCCATGACTATTAGATTTTCGTCCCCCTTTACATACTGCATTACCCTTTCAATATCCTCATACACTTTCTCTATCTGTTCATCTTCAGCTTGCGACGTCGGCATGTATACCTGAACTATCGTTGTCGGTGTTGGTCTGCTGTCGATTCTGATTAGAACAACCTGGTCACTGAACTGTTCACAGTAACACATAACGAATCCTACACCTGTTATACCATTTTCTGCTGCTGTTGATATTACCCGATACTCATCTGACCAGAAATCCTTGTCTTCCTACCACTTCACTTCATTGACCCCTACTATATCTAGATTGAGCCTTTGCATTTCCCTTTTCAGATTTTCTAGTTTCCCTACTACGTTCGAGCTTCAGACATTCCACGCCCCGACTCGTAGAACGTTATCCTTTCGTTGATTATTCAATCTTTTTCTCATGGTAACCTCCCCATTGGCAGTCCCCTCCCGGAGATCCGAATGGGGGTCTATTCCGGAATCTTTTGCCAATGGAGAGATCATCATGACACTTTTTCAATTACAGGCCACATGTCCTGTGGATACACGTTACAACATATTAAACGTAAAACAGGTAATGTGGTGGAGTCCTAGACGAGATTAAAAAAATTTTTGATGAACAACTTCTTCTACTTCATTGTTGAATACCTTCACAGAAACTCTTAAAATTAATTATTTAAGCTATTTAGCCGTCTGATAATTAGTGTTATTACATTCTAACATAGTGTTTTTTTAAGATGTCAATTCACTGTATTGTCTTCGAAAGAGATACATATTTTTGGTTTTGCCACGCCTTGGCGAATGGTCAACGTCGCAGATATTTTGTTTGGTGATATATCCAGAGATTGTGGCTACAAGTCGTAGCTGGTGTAGACTTGGCAGTGCAGGGATCTCGACTAACGGCACAGCATCCACCTGCAGCCGTGGTTTTCTGCAGAGGCCAGCAATCCCCAGCCGGCAGTTTATTTAGGACTCTTTTTATATATATAGATATATATTTTTTTCCGGTGCAGTGACTTCCCGCGTCGAAGCGAGGCGAAAAGAAACGGCTCGAGGCGTGGCGCGACCAGGGAGCCCGCAAATCGGTAACAAACGGCACGGACACGGGCCGACAAAATTAATAGCTCGGAAGTCATTAGATAGAGGAGCGGGTGTGAAATTGCGGCCGCGCCCGCGCGCCCACGTGGCGGCGATAGCGAGTGATGGAGGGTCGTAAACAACGCCGGAGACGGCGGCGGCTGCCGCCACACACGCGGCTGCAGGGGCACCACGCCACGCCTGCGCAATGGAATGGAGCCCCTCCTGGTGACTCTGCCTCCTTGCTGGTGCTGCTTCTGCCGCGAGGTTGGCAACAGTGTCATCAGGCGGCGTCCTGTGAAATGAACGACTGAGGTATCCGATCAGGAGTCAAACAAAGAAATTCATTCAGCTGTGAACTACTGTAAACAGAGTCGTTCGTAGAAATTTATGCATGAAGAGGTAAGACTCCAAAATTGCCATTTTTGATAACAAAAAAACTTCAGAAATTCCAGCTGATGATTAACAAAAAACATAAAACATGTCACTGATTAATATTCTTTAATATTTTAATATTAGTTATCGCATTTATACCTCGTAGAACACTTCGTGCTCACAGAAATTCACATCTGATCATGTTCGTGAAATTACTGCACTATTTTCATTCGTTCTGTTTTTCAAAGTTAACTATGATAATTAAATAATAATCCGTACTGCAATGAGACAGAGATTCAGGAACCTGGTTTTAAATTGTAAGACATTTCCAGTGGCAGATGTGAACTCTACCACAATCTTTTGGTTATGAACTGTAGATTAAACCCGAAGAAACTGCAGAAATGTGGCAATTTAAGGACATGGGACCTGGATAAACTGAAAGAACCAGAGGTTGTAGAGAGTTTCAGGGAGTGCATTAGGGAACGACTGACAAGAATGGGGGAAAGAAGTACAGTAGAAGAAGAATGGGTAGCTTTGAGAGACGATATAGTGAAGGCAGCAGAGGATCACGTAGGGAAAAAGACGAGGGCTAATGGAAATCCTTGGGTAACAGAAGAGATATTGAATTTAATTGATGAAAGGAGAAAATACAAAAATGCAGTAAATGAAGCAAGCAAAAAGGAATACAAACGTCTTAAAAAATGAGATCGACAGGAAGGGCAAAATGGCTAAGCAGGGATGGGTAGACGACAAATGTAAGGATATAGAGGCGCATCTCACTAGGGGTAAGATAGATACTGCCTACAGGAAAATTAAAGAGACCTTTGGAGGGAAGAGAACCGCTTGCATGAATATCAAAAGCTCAGATGGAAACCCAGTTCTAAGCAAAGAAGGGAAAGCAGAAAGGTGGAAGGAGTATATAGAGGGTCTATACAAGGGCGACATATTTGAGGACAATATTATGGAAATGCAAGAGGAGGTAGATGAAGATGAAATGGAAGATACGACACTGCGTAAAGAGTTTGACAGAGCGCTGAAAGACCTAAGTCGAAACAAGGCCCCGGGAGTAGACAACATTTCATTAGAACTACTGACAGCCTTGGGAGAGCCAGGCCTAACAAAACTCTACCATCTAGTGAGCAAGATGTATGAGAAAGGCGAAATATCCTCAGACTTCAAGAAGAATATAGTAATTCCAATCCCAAAGAAAGCAGGTGATGACAGATGTGAAAGTTACCGAACTATCAGTTTAATAAGCCACGGCTGCAAAATACTGACACGAATTCTTTACAGACGAATGGAAAAACTGGTAGAAGCCGACCCCGGGGAAGATCAGTTTGGATTCCGTAGAAATGTTGGAACGTGTGAGGCAGTACTGACTCTACGACTTATTTTAGAAGCTAGATTAAGAAAATGCAAACGTACGTTTCTATCATTTGTAGACTTAGAGAAAGCTTTTGACAATGTTGACTGGAATACTCTCTTTCAAATTCTGAAGGTGGCAGGGGTAAAATACAGGGAGCGAAAGGCTATTTACAATTTGTACAGAAACCAGATGGCACTTATAAGAGTCGAGGGGCATTACAGGGAAGCAGTGGTGGGTAAGGGAGTGAGACAGGGTTATTCGATCTTATATTGAGCAAGCAGTAAAGGAAACAAAAGAAAAATTCGGAGTAATTCTGTCAGCGACAGTAAACGACCTGGAAGAGCAGCTGAACGGAATGGACAGTGTCTTGAAAGGAGGATATAAACTGCACATCAACAGAAGCAAAACGAGGATAATGGAATGTTGTCGAAATAAATCGGGTGATGCTGCGGGAATTAGATTAGGAAATGAGAGGCTTAAAGTAGTAAATGAGTTTTGCTATTTGGGGAGCAAAATAATTGATGATGGTCGAAGTAGAGAGGGTATAAAATGTAGACTGGCAATGGCAAGGAAAGCGTTTCTGAAGAAGAGAAATTTGTTAATATCGAGTACGGATTTGGGTGTCAGGAACTCTTTCCTAAAAGTATTTGTATGCAGTGTAGCCATGTGTGGAAGTGAAACGTGGGCGATAAATAGTTTAGACAAGAAGAGAACAGAAGCTTTCGAAATGGGGTGCTACAGAAGAATGCTGAAGATTACATGGATAGATCACATAACTAATGAGGAGGTACTGAATAGAATTGGGGGTGAAGAGAAATTGGTGGCACAACTTGACTAGAAGAAGGGATCGGATGGTAGGGCATATTCTGAGGCATCAAGGGATCACCAATTTAGTATTGGAGGGCAGCGTGGCGGGTAAAAATCGTAGAGGGAGACCAAGAGATGAATCCACTGAACAGATTCAGAAGGATGTAGGTTGCAGTAGGTACTGGGAGGTGAAGAAGCTTACACAGAATAGAGTAGCATAGAGAGCTGCATCAAACCAGTCTCTGGACTGATGACCAGAACAACATGCTACAATCACATTGATGTGACCATGGCCTGTGTTCGACGTTAACGTGCAGTAACCACTAAGAAACGGTAGGTGCCAGCACTAGCCAACGTCCTTGCCGCAGTGGTAACACCGGTTCCCGTCAGATCACCGAAGTTAAGCGCTGTCGGGCTGGGCTAGCACTTGGATCGGTGACCATCCAGTACGCCGAGCGCTGTTGGCAAGCGGGGTGCATCACACCTTGTGAGGCAAACTGAGGAGCTACTTGATTGAGAAGTAGCTGCTCCGGTCTCGGGAAGTGACATACGGCCAGGAGAGCGGTGTGCTGACCATATGCCCCTCCATATCTGCATCCAGTGACGCCTGTGGGCTGAGGATGACACGGCGGCCGGTCGGTACCGTTGGGCTTACATGGCCTGTTCGGGAGGACTTAAGTTTAGTTTTTTTAGGTGCAAGCACCAGCTGTGGAGGATATATCAAGCATCTTGAGGGATGCGGAAAATGGTGCAGTCATCGTGATGAGGAAACGGGGCGATTTATCTGAGGTCGAAAAGGGCATGATTATTGCTGAGCCGTGGAAAAAATTGCTGTTTTGAAGAGTGCGCCGCAGGGCGTTGTGTGAAGCAGACGCCCTCCGTTTCTGGCGGTGGTGCCGCTGTGGCAATCGCAGCTTTGGTGTCTACCTCTGGTGGAAAAGGGGAAAGGTTGCCTGTTTACGTGCATTTAAGGGACGCTATAAGCTCGCCAGGGGCAGTTGGTCAGTCGTATAGATTCTGGGTCAGTCACTCGTTCGCATTTGTGCGGCAGCTAGTGTCTGTCTGTCGTTCAGAGTCCTAGTATGTCTGTCGTTTGTATCAAACTCTAAAGCCGGCAAAATGAGAGTCTTGCCACTCCGCCAGTAACAGAGCACAGATAGTGGTCGCCCGGTCGGGGCTGAGTTCCTGCATCTGAGTCTGCGCATTAGGCCGCCAGTCTGCTCGAGTTGCTCGGGCATCGGTCATTGGCGGTTGGATCGATCGGGGTTGGTCGGTCGCGCACTGAGATGCAAGATGACTTGTCCGCCTTGAGCGACGGCGCATGTGAGGTCGCCACGTGAGTCCAGTGGGCCGCGGCGTATCGCGAGGGATAGCGGCTTCGCAGCCGACACGAGAGCAACAGGAGTCAACCCACGACATCGGTCTGGCCGGTGCGAGCTGCGACGCCGTGAGACGGGAGATCGGCGCGCCTTCCTGCGTCCGTTGAAGCGACTGGAAGCGGACGGTTCGGGAGAGCGTTGGTGGTGCTGCGCCAGGTCTTCGCCAGAAATCGCAGTTTATTAGAAGTTACGTGATTGGAGATATGTTGTTTCATATACTTGTTAAATTCTACTTATTTCCTTGGTGAGGTCACCAGCCGCTTTGTTTTGGGGTCGTCCCACCACTCTTCTCCATTTGCCCACCTGCGGGAAGATGGTTATTTATGAGTTGGGTGGTCCGTTTTTCCCTTGTGAAGTAGGGGCGGGTTAGAGCAACCTGCGGTTCGGGTTGTTCAGTAATCTCCCTGTCAATGTGCCATACGTTAATAGCTTTCTCTGTCATGTTTGTCGGATTCGGTTTTAACGAATTTATTGCTTGAAATGTAACGGCCGAATTCCTGAAATATGTTTTTATCTTGCCTATCATCTTGAGAGGCGGTATATGTGTAATCTAGAGCATGTTTGGCTAATCTTGTATATTTTATGTAAGACTGCATTTCATGGGTTTTTATTTAAATGGTTATTTTAGTATATAAAGTTGCCACCCTTCCACCGTAAGAGTTTTTTTATCAAGTTGCACCTTCGGTGGCAAGTTAATCTTTTATTGTTAGTGTTTTATACTATTTCCATCCTTCCTGCGGGGTGCCTAGTTTATGTGCTTGTGTGAGTTGTTACAATTTTTAGTTTAAAGTAATCTGGTGTGTTGCAGATTTGCATCAGTGTAGTCTTTCAGAGGTTGTTGTGAGCGGTCGTGACTACGGCCGTGTCAAAATGGAGTGGCAAGGTTCTCAGCCCGAAAGCTCATAATGTCAAAAATTTGTTCTTTCTGCCTCTGAATAAATTGTAACTTGATATTTAGAGGGTGCTTTCTGATTGTAATTTTAAATCTGTTTCTTAAAAAAAAAAAAAAAAGGAAGAAGGGGTGGGCTTTAAGGAATAAAATTTCCATTTGTTGAAAGAAATTAGATTTGTTTTCATCAGTTACCCACTGGCAACTACTTCCATGCTCACATAGTGTGATTAAATGTGTTAATGTTCTAGTAAATAAAGTAAACTCTGAAGAAAAGTTTTGAAAGTAAATTCACGGTTCAAATGCTTTTCGGGCCAGCAATGGAAGCATTTCCAAAACGGCTGTCTGTAAACTGTTCGCGTCCCATCGTGATTCAAGTATACCGTTTATGGCGGAGGCAACTGTGGTTCACCACAGGCCATAAATGATAGCAGTGAACGACGGCTGAGGAAATGTATGCATCCAGATGAACCACGGGTCTACCAACAACGTCTCCTGAACTACGGTTCGACGACAGTTGCTGCATATGGGCCTCTACTATAGGCGGCTGATACAGGCTCCCTTGCTAACTGGTGTTCATCGGCGACGAGAACTGTCCCAGCTGTACCACAACTGAACGTCCACTGAATGACTACAGGTGGTCCTTTCCGATTACTCAGTTTCATGCTCCATCGGACAGATGGCTGTTTCCGTGTGCGATGTGGAACGTCTGGAAGCAAACGCATTCCAGCAACCGTCGGATGGGTCCCAAAGGGAGCAGGGAGCGTCTTGGCACGGGAAATATATTCGTGGCATTGTCATTTTGAAGGGCACAGTGGATCTATTCTTGGGGACCATGTCCACACTTACATGCACTATGGCATCTGTCAGCAAGACAATGCAACGTGTCACACAGCTGGCACTGTACATGCGATGCTCAAAGGGCACTAGGATTGGTTTATTGTACTTCCCCGGCCACCTAACTCCAGAGATTTGAACCCAATCGAGAATCAGTGGGACTGCGTCGATCAGGCTGTTTATAGCGTGGATCCTAAACAAAGAGTTCTAGTGCAGCTGGGCACGACACTGGCTCCACATCCCTGTTAGTAAGTTCCCAAACTTCACTGATTCTCTTCCTGCATGTCTCGTTGTGATTCCCACTGTGAAAGGTGGTTATTAAGGTTTTTGACATATGGACACGTTAATGTGGCTGGACAGTGTAATAATAACCATCATATTTAATAACACGTATGAAGCTATATTCCTTCTTCTTACTGCTGTCCCAGGGCTTTAAATGCTGGTTCATATATGCAATTTTTAATTTCTTAGTACATATATTCTGTTGCTCCTCCCGCTAGGCGCGTTCGTTTGCTAACCGTAATCTGTAAATAAATTGTACAGACCCTTGGCTAAAATATCCCGGCGGAAAAATACTCGGGGATTCGGATCTGATGGCGGGGACTACTCAGAAAAATGTCGTCATCAGGAAGAACAGGCATTCTATGAGTCGGAGCGTAGAATCTTAGATTCTACAGTCGTGTGGTTAGGTTAGGTAATTTAGAAAGGAAAATGGATAAGCTGAAGTAAGAAATCTTAAAGACGTCATTTTCCTACGAGGTACAAAAGACTAGCTAGATACTTCAGAACCATTTAGGTGCAAGAGAGTGAAGTTCTCGCATTAACGGCGTCTGGTATTCTGCGACCAATGTATTGAAACGTGGTTGTCAATACACATTGTCAGAATAGTGTGAATCTGCGGCTCATCTTCAGCCCACATTGTGAATAATAACTGTGCAGGTCAAGAGTTAGGTGTCCCTTTATTAACTCCGAGGTAATCCATCAAAAAATGATAAACTTCTGACACGTTGTAGATAGACACACATTTGCAATCACAGGAAACGTCTCACACATACGCAAGTGTAGAATACGTCGGGAATGTCCTGTTTTTAATAGGGACGCTCCAGTATTAAATTTGACACTAATACCTAAAACTCTGTACACACCTCGATGTTATCGGAACTAAAGTATCAAAACAGAAAGTGATTATAAAGAATCCGCCTCGACTGCGAATAGAAACCAGATGTTGACCTAGGTTTCGGCTCGGATAACCAAGCCTTCTTCGGAACACACTAAAACTACATACTGCCTAAAAAGGCAGTTTACCTGAGGGCTCGCGGCCCACCGAACGTTGGTTGGGGTGAGGAAGCGCGCTTCTGACGTTTGAGCTAAGTACAGCTATTGACATGGTACACACGTCCCGTTTATTTTACATTTTGTGCGAGTCTTTTGCCCTTTTGGGCGTTCTTTATTAATGGTGGACAATGCTTCTTTAGGCAGTTTGTAGTTTTAGTGTGTTCCAAAGAAGGCGTGGTTATCCGCGCCGAAACCTAGGTCAACATCCGGTTTCGATTTGCAATCGAGGCGGATTCTTTATAATGATTAAATTATTCACGATTGCTGACGCGCTGCAGTGTTAAAAGTTCTCAAAACAGATAGTATTGCAAGGTAATGATTGTTCTATACATATAAGGGGTGATAAAAAAAGTTTCCGTTTGAGGGCGTTGCTGTAGCGTATACGCAACTTAGTGTGACTCCGATGCCAGTATGTAAGCACAGACACGTAGGTGGGGGTTTAATGTGCATTCGTGTCTTTTCGACATGCGTGTGGTAAATGCTCGTAGCTATTCGACACAAGACGCCAGTCGACTTGGGTGTTAGGAGACATTCGAGCACCTACACTATAATGGCGATCCCTCCCCATGCCATTATCACGCCTCCGGTCCTAAAAAAAAGGCCTTAAAGGATCGTCCAATCGTCTCGGACGACGATGTGTGGCAGCAGGCAGTTACACACATCTTCATGCAGCAGGATACGGTTCTTTGGCAAATGGGTAACTTCAGTGTGGCGTGTCCGTGGGATGATTGCTCCAATGCTCACGATGGTTCTGTCTGATTGGCACACCAAATCTGGTCTGTACGGCCTTCGAAAGCAAAGGAACTCATTTAGAATTAACGGAAAAATTTTACGTTCCTGCTAGGGTTTATATGAAGCAACTTAAGTACCAAATCAAATAGAAATGTTACCAATAATGGAGAAATGTTTCAAACAAAACAATATTTTAGATCTTGAAGTTAAATTAATTCCACAGAAACGTGGCATTATTACAAGCAAAACTTTTTTCTTACAGAAGTCATGCTGTGGTACGTTTCCAAAAAATATTAACTTTTTTGTGTGTTTTCCAGAAAGTTGATTTGTCTGTTAGATAGCTGTAGCCTGAACTGGCGAGAACGGATGCTCACAGGACACTGCAATTAATGAATAAATGAATTCTTCTCTGTTTGTACAACCTAGGAAAACCTGACTTCATGTACTCCCATTCTTCTATAAGACTGCATTTCAGAAGGATCACCGTATCCGATAAGTACAAAGGCACCTCTACTGATTCCCTATGTGTTCTCTTTTGTTGACCGTGGATAAGATCCGTATGTCTCTTCCAAAAATAAAATATTTTCGCAGCAACACTTTCCTTACATTCACTAGAGAAAATTTCTCCAGATGAAAGACTTCTCAGTTTGCTAAATGCTATAGTTGCCGTGTTACTACTAGTGAAGAGGGAATTACGATATAGCAGCTGCAGGTAGAAAACGTATTCTCAAATAGACAGTCCTTTTGTAACCAAGAAACAGGAATGTACTAGAAAAATACAATTCTGAAAAATTATAAACGGCTTCCTTCATCTACATTTAGTTCCCATACGATTGAGTATTCGAACAACTTCGAAAGTCAAGAAGTAAAAACTTTCCGGTACATAACAGAATGAAATGATTAATATACAGGGTGATTCTGAGGCATCGGGTGATGTCGTTCTATGGAATTCACATGACAGAACAATTTTGTTGCCCAATTAGCTTAGAGAAGTGAAGCACACTGACGAAATGGCACAGAATAACTGGTAAAGTATACGAAGACATCTTAGAGCTATTTTACAATGTTTGTTTACGAAATGACTTTAGCACATTAACGTAGTGAATCATATACACTACTGGCGATGAAAATTGCTATAACACGAAGATGACGTGCTACAGACACCAAATTTAACCGACAGGAAGAAGATGCTGTGATATGAAAATTATTAGCTTTTTAGAGCATTCACACAAGGTTGGCGCCGGTGGCGACACCTACAACGTGCTGACATGAGGAAAGTTTCCAACCGATTTCTCATACACAAAGAGCAGTTGAACGGCGTTGCATGGTGAAACGTTGTGAAACGTCCCCTTTGAACAATTATACAAGACTGAGCTTAAACTGACACACAATATTTTTTTTAGCGCAACGCAATCTGACTTTCAGAAATCCCTACAAAAGAATGGCCCTTACTAACATTAACCTGTACCTTTCACAAATCACTTACGTCACAAAGATCTTCGTTACTCAAGCTACTGCAATACAGCGAGCGCCACTACTGCCAGCTAAATAAAAGATTCAAACTACCGAAGGCATTAACTACTAACAGGCATACTTAGCAAATGAAAGATTTTGATAGAGAACAAACAATGTATTTACCTCAATAGTGTTCGAAAGTCATAATGTATATAGCAGTTCATGACATCCAACTTTTAGAAATTTCAAAACTCCGCCATTTCTCTCCCCACATCCACCACTGCTGGCGGCTCACCTCCAACTGCGCAACGCTACGCGCAGTTCACATCCAGCTGCCGCTGCCCAACACTACAATGGCAGACAACAATGCAAACTAGCCACAGACTGCACACAGCACAGCCAGTGATTTTCATACAGAGGTGGCGTTACCAATAAAAAAACCTAAACAGCCTACTTACAGTTGTTGTGGTGCATCGTGTAAGGAGGAGAGATGCGTACAATCACGTTTCCGACTTTGATAAAGCAGTCGAACATTTTCTGTATCCAGAAAGGCCCGTACAGGACCTGCAACATGCGTTATTACGCCCAGAACCGATTGTTCTGGGTACTGATTTCTCAGGATCTATGAACCTAAATTGCGTGAAAATGTCATCACATGTCAGTTCTAGTATAATATATTTGTCCAATGAATATCCATTTATCATCTGCATTTTTTCTTGGTGTAGCAATATTAATGGGCAGTAGTGTATTAATCTTTACATTGCATTACATACGAGAAAGTTGTTACTTCCACGCTTCCCACTTTGATATCTTCTGTTAATTTCGTTGTTTCCGATGACGAAACACACTTTATAAGACAACCATTTGCGAAAGACTATGTACTACAAACGGAATAAAGAGATATTGGAAACACTTGGATGATTGTTGTAGAAGTGTGGCATATATTGGTCCAGAAAATACCATGTAACTTATGGCCTGTCCTCTTTATATTTTTCACGATATGGTTCCGTTTGTCAACAATCGAACAAAGCGCTGAGAAGGAACTTACATTGATTACGTGGCTGGGCTGTCACCTGTTTGGATACCGTTCCTGATTCATACGTATGGTGGTTTGCATAAAACAGATAGAAAGGGTAGCTGAATCACCCTGTGTAAATTACTTTGGGTTGAATTTCAAATGTAACTGTATTATAACGATTTCAGACAGTGTCTTGCGTAAGGCGGATCATCCAAGAATAACTCCTGAGATGAGGCAAAATACACTACTGGCCACTAAAATTGCTACACCATGAAGAAATGCAGATGATAAACGGATATTCATTAGACAAATATATTATGCTAGAACTGACATGTGATTACATTTTCACGCAATTTGGGTGCATAGATGCTAAGAAATCAGTACCCAGAACTACCACCTCTGGCCGTAATAACGGCCTTCGTACGCCTGGTTATTGAGTCAAACAGAGCTTGGATGGCGTGTTCAGGTACAGCTGTCCATGCAGCTTCAACACGATACCACAATTCATCAAGAGTAGTGACTGGCGTATTCTGACGAGGCAATTGCTCGGCCACCATTGACCAGACGTTTTCAGTTGGTGGGAGATCTAGAGACTGAGCTGGCCAGGGCAGCAGTCGAACATTTTCTGTATCCAGAGAGGCCCGTACAGGACCTGCAACATGCGGTCGTGCATTATCCTGCTGAAATGTAGGGTTTCGCAGGGATCGAATGAAGGGTAGGGCCACGGGTCGTAACACATCTGAAATTTAACGTCCACTGTTCAAAGTGCCGTCAATGCGAACACGAGGTGACCGAGACGTGTAAACAATGGCACCCCATACCATCACGCCGGGTGATACGCCAGTATAACGACGACAAATACACGCTTCCAATGTGCGTTCACCGCGATGTCGCCAAATACGGATGCGACCATGATGATGCTGTAAACAGAACCTGGATTCATCCGAAAAAAATGACGTTTGACCATTCGTGCACCCAGGTTCGTCGTTGAGTACACCATCGCAGGCGTTCCTGTCTGTGATGCAGCTTCAAGGGTAACCGCAGCCATGGTCTCCTAACTGATAGTCCGTGCTGGTGCAAACGTCGTCGAACTGTTCGTGCAGATGTTTGTTGTCTTGGAAACGTCCCCATCTGTTGACTCAGGGATCGAGACGTGGTTGCACGATCCGTTACAACCATGCGGATAAGATGCCTGTCATCTCGACTGCTAGTGACACAAGGCCGTTGGGATCCAGCACGGCGTTCCGTATTACCCTCCTGAACCCACCGATCCCATATTCCGCTAACAGTCATTGGATCTCGACCAACGCGAGCAGCAATGTCGTGATACGATAAACCACAATCGCGATAGGCTACAATCAGACCTTTATCGAAGTCTGAAACGTGCTGGTACGCATTTCTCCTCCTTACACGAGGCATCAAAACAACGTTTCACCAGGCAACGTCGGTCAACTGGTGTTTGTGTATGGGAAATCGGTTGGAAACTTTCCTCATGTTAGCACGTTGTAGGTGTCGCCACCGGGGCAACCTTGTGTGAATGCTCTGAAAAGCTGATCATTTGCATATCACAGCATCTTCTTCCTGTCGGTTAAATTTCGCGTCTGTAGCACGTCATCTTCGTGGTGCAGCAATTTTAATGGCCAGTAGTGTATGAAGGAGGACGTGGAGGCCCTTTTATCTCTCTGTAAGTTACGATGAATACTCAGTTTTTATATGTCAGTACTGCAATATACAACGCGTACGTTTTGTCCTACGGAGACGGGGACTTCTCAGACACACTAGATGCCTGTTTGCAAGTAATTAATTAAAAATAAAGGAATGTGATTCAACATCTGAATAGTTATCCAGAAAAACTGTCGTACTTTACGTCATTCCATCTTGATCAACGGTTGAGTGCGTTTATTTTTTCCCGGCATTCGTTCAGCTTACTGATGCCACAATTCTATGAAGAGAGTGTATTAGACTGTTACTCAGGTATCGCCACAGATTCTCCGGTGCTACTCGCTCTAGCGTACTGACCACGAGTGCAATAAAATCAGAGCGCACGAGGAGAAGTAGGTCTGCAGGAAGAACAAACGGTAGTGCTCGGTGCAGAAATACATTGCCCTGGGGTTCTGGAAGCGGTGCCAACTGGGGGAGACAGAGGCGCCGTGTAGCGAAACACATCTTGGCAGCCGCCCGCCCACAGCCATTCGGCTCCAGTCTGTTTACGGCCGCCGCAAGTCGGGCATCCAAGAGACAGCTAGCCGCCGTCTCAACGCATCGAACCGTATAAGATAGCTTTGAGCCAAGAAATCCAAAGAAATAACGATACTTCTCTCCCATTCAGATAAATGCATGAACTTCGAATGTCTGACTGATAATCAAGTGTTAAAAGTAGAACCAGAAGATGATGCCACTTCTCCAGTAATCGTCTTATTTTTGTTCAGTCTTTCTACAGAAATGTGTCAAATGTCATGGAATATTATTAATGTTTTTTATTCCAGCCTTTGATCACAATATCAGTTCTTTTGACGAGACCGTTTTCAGTCAGTAATGACCATCCTCACGTCTTTTCTGCACCATATCCTAAAGTAATAAGGCCATAATGGCATCGTCATAACATATAAATATACTCAGCACAGAATCGCACATAAATCTAAAATAAAGTATACACTACTGACTATAAAAATTGCTACACCAAGAAGAAATGCAGATGATAAACGGGTATTCATTGGACAAATATATTATACTAGAACTGACATGTGATTACATTTTCACGCAATTTGGGTGCATAGATCCTGAGAAATCAGTATCCAGAACAACCACCTCTGGCCGTAATAAAGGCCTGGGCATTGAGTCAAACAGAGCTCCGATGGCGTGTACAGGTACAGCTAGCTGCCCATGCAGCTTCAACACGATACCACAGTTCATCAAGAGTAGTGACTGGCGTATTGTGACGAGCCAGTTACTCAGCCACCATTGACCAGACGTTTTCATTTGGTGAGAGATCTGGAGAATTTGCTGGCCAGGGCAGCAGCTGAACATTTTCTGTATCCGGAAAGACCCGTACAGGACCTGCAACATGCGGACGTGCTTTATCCTGCTGAAATGTAGGGTTTCACAGGGATCGAATGAAGGATAGAGCCACGGGTCGTACCACATCTGAAATGTAACGTCCACTGTTCAAAGTGCCGTCAATGCGAACACGAGGTGACCGAAACGTGTAACCTATGGTACCCCATATCATCACGCCGGGTGATACGCCAGTATGGCGATGACGAATACACGCTTCCAATGAGCGTTCAGCGAATTGTCGCCAAACACGGATGCGACCATCATCATGCTGTAAACAGAACCTGGATTCACCCGAAAAAATGACGTTTTGCCATTCGTGCACCCAGGTTTGTCGTTGAGTACACCATCGCAGGCACTCCTGTCTGTGATGCAGCGTCAGGGGTAACCGCAGCCATGGTCTCCGACCTGATAGTGCATGCTGCTGCAAACGTCGTCGAACTGTTCGTGCAGATGGTTGTTGTCTTGCAAACTTCCCCATCTGTTGAATCAGGGATCTAGACGTGGTTGCACGATCCGTCACAGCCATGCGGATAAGATGCCGGTCATCTCGACTGCTAGTGGTACGAGGCCATTGGGATTCAGCACGGCGTTCCGCATTACCCTCCTGAACCCACCGACCCCATATTCTGCTAACAGTCATTGGATCTCGACCAACGCGAGCAGCAATGTCGCGATACGATAAATCGCAATTGCGATAGGCAATCCGACCGGCTCGTTGTAGGTGTCGCCACCGGCGCCAACCTTGTGTGAATGCTCATGCTAATCATTTGCATATCACAGCATCTTCTTCCTGTCGGTTAAATTGCTCGTCTGTAGGACGTCATATTCGTGGTGTAGCAATTTTAATGGCCAGTAGTGTAGAACAGGCCACATCTTCCACACGGTCATTTTTGCATCTGGCTACGCGACTATGTTGCAGCTGGTGAATATGGAATATTATAGATGAAACACGTTGTCTATCATGCGTCCAGAAATGACTGGCGCGTTGCACAGGTGAAACGGTATAACTTTGAACCCACAGAGATCATCGAGTACTATGAAAGAAGTATTTTGCGTTAGCCTTGTCAGCCTCCATCTGCCAATAGTTATATACAAATCCATTGTCAAGTCGTGGGTATCCAGCACACAAACACCATGCTTTCTTCCCCTCCACGAAGGTCACTTAGGTTAATCAAAGATTTGCTGTCAGTTGAATGATGTTGTGCTGTGGCATCTTCTACACTTCGTTCTGCTGGAGGCACCCTATACGACGGGGTATGAACCCGAGTGTTGATCAGTTATTTCACTATGAGTCATGTGGTGCGCCTTGTCACCTCTCCAGATTTTAACGCAAAATTGTCGGCACTCGCCGACGTTGTTCTGCGCTCAATACGACTCCTGGATAGGAGATGCTTCCGACGCATAGTCAATAACAGTAGTACAACTCTCCATCGATAGTTCTTACTTACCTTCTTGCACTAGTTCAGCTATTCCCATGCACATACCTTTAGGTAAGATATGCGGCTTTGGATGGCAGCTAGTGACCCAGAGCTCTTCATGTCCATTTGAGGTTTTGATAGTATTTGCATTATAAATTTCTTTTATGAATATGAGCAGCTTCTTGCACCACACTAGAGCTTCACAGTTTGAGTGTCAAGTCTGTTGTTTAAAGCGTATCTCCTTGATAACGGTGAGGTAAGTGTTCTTTCAGTGGTAGCAATCGTTAAATGAAGTAAAGCTGCATTCCTCCACAATCTATATTTCCTTGTGATGCCTACAATAAATCTCTTCCTAGGTTAACATTACGGCTACATTATGGTAATACTTCAAATACTAGAAGATAGTGAATTGTAGTTCGTATATGCGTTGTGACGTTGCTTAACGTGGTATAGAAACAGTCCTCAATTACCGAGTACTCAAAGAATCGACTGAATTCTTCAGATTAGTTTTGCACGTGTAGTACGTTCTTTTTTCTCTGAATGACACACTAACCGTAAGCAAATGAGACTGAAATGTATGCTGCAGTCTCCAAGAAGTTCCCTGTAACTGCCAAATGAAACGACCTTATCTTACTGCCCCTCTCCCTTCAATAGGATTGATATATAGTTTCCCTCTCCTAGAGCCTCTCAAAGTCTAGCCGAAAGCCGAGCACCGTGGAATTATTGCACGTGGAACATGTGTCACTTCATTATACTTATCGCGCCAAACATAAAACTGTAAGTTCAAAAATCGCCGGAAGCCTCACGTCACATGAATTCAGCCAATGATGAACTGTATAGTGAAAAGGATGATCTTACTTCCCTTATATGAAGTTTTATGACAGTCTACAATGTGTAGCCGCCCATTATATAGATGAAAAATACGAGGGTTATTCGGAAAGTAAGGATTCATCGGTGGCGAAATGGAAACCACAGTGAAAATCCGATGAAGTTTTGCACAGATGTGTTTAGCAGTGTCTCTAGTATGCCCATCGATCCCGTTACGTCGTTATTTTTAGTTCTGAGCACACAGGGGACACATAAAGATGCCTAGAACAACAGTGTCTCCCGCCACGTACGAGGGCCTGGTGAGAAATTTCGCCTCAAGCTATGCAGCCAACATTACATAACTGTGCGTTTCCTTCTTCAAAATAATTCTCAGCCGCATTCTGCAGGGGCAATGAATATGCTCCTGCATCGTTTTCATTTGCAAATGTTTGATTACCCACAATACAACCCGTAATTGTCTCCCTCTGAGTTTCATCTCCGCTCACATGAACCGCTGGCTATGAAGACAAGATTTTGGCACAGACAACGAGCTGCAGGCCAGCGTAGATAAGTGGCGGAAAGCACTGGCGGCTGCCTTCTATAACGAAGGTATTGGAAAGTTGGTCCAACGCTACGACAAACGTCTAAGTCGGATCCGCGACTATGGAGATAAGTAGCTGGAAGTTGTAGCTAACTGTTGCCAATAAAACAGTTTTGATTTTCACTGTGGTTTCCATTTCGCGACCTATCGTTCCCTACTTGTGGAATATCCATCGTATGACGGATGGAGCCAGATTAGAAAGCAGCAAGGGATCTCAACTAGTAGATAAGGCAACCTAAACAACATGCCTTACACTTGGTACGCTTCAGAGCCCGAGACCATCCTAGTTCTGGCAATTCCAGTGCTGAAATTCAGCAGGACAATGGATGGCGACATGTGGCAAGAAATGTACGAGAGCGTACTGAAAGTAATACCTCCCAAGTTTTTACTATGTTCTCCATAAAAGTATTACGTATCATGCATATTAGTGAGTCAACTTTCTCGCTTCGCTGATGCAATTTGCAACCCTCTGCCGCTAAAGGGCTCTAAATTTTAGCATTCAACATGGCGGTGTATAACGTAACTGTGTCGGTGCGTGCAAACAACGTGCTTTAATCCCCAAGAAAACTGAAAATGCGAATCCGAAGAGGTCATCCACAATGGAGCACCGTCTCCTTCATCATGACATTGCCACACCACGCACGAGCGATGCGATATCCGACCCCGTGCGTTCACTGTCATCGATCATCCTTCTTACAGTACTGACTAGGCCCCATCCGACATTTATTAGTTTTCCTAGAGGTCTCCACTTTGATAGTGATGAAGCGGAGCAAGCAGAGGTGATGAGGTGGCTCCGTTAACAAAGTCAAAGTTCTACTGTGACGGTTCAACAAACCTTTCTCCCGTTGGGAGAAATGTGTTCGCCACCAGAGTGGCTATCTTGAGACATAAATATATAGTACGTTAATAAAATTTGTTTTATTTAAAAAGGTTTAAGAGTTTTCACATGAAGTATTCGGAGGCATTACTTTTTACTAAGCTTCATACAAACCATGTTCGAAGTGTGACAAATACGATTTCTTCCCAGATGTGTGCACAAACCTCACACAAGTCACCAACCAAAAGATCACTTGGGAATTCTTGTTCCATTTTAAATATTTCCTCTAATTTGTTTCGCTGTTCACTCTAACTCATTTTAGTTTACTTTTGTACAATTTCTCACGGAAACAACAGTTCCGCTCATTTCGAACCAAAGCCGGGAATATGGGATGATTCTCTACGGAGCTGTTGCGGTAATCAGAGGATTTCTATTTCAAGGGAAACCTGACTACACCTTCATTCGATTAGTAGTCATTTCTTTACAAATAAGATGTTTAGGATTCGTCAGTGAAGCTACAAGGTTGTCATACAGAAGCGTCTAGCAATATTCCAGACGTACAGGTGCTATAATATTTCATTAGTGGATTTGTGAAACATTACTCCAACTTAGCTCTCAGGTAATTATGTCGCTAAGGCCTTGATAATATGGTAATTAAGGTATGGAACAGAGATGCAGATGGCATGTGTTAGCGTAACAGTTACTTTTCATTAACAACGAGCCCTCCAATGTCTTATAGTCAGTCAGAGGAGACTGAAAGAAAAATGATTTGTCCTTAAAGTTGACTGTCTTGCTTACGCTCCTGATAACTGTGCGTTTAAGTAACTACAAAGCTACATGTCATATTATAAAGAAATGTGTTTTCTGGAACGCTATAGGGATGTGATAGTGAAGAAACAAATATATGTTCCTTAAACGGCTAATCGAATGAGTGACTGGTTTCCTAAGTCTATTCACGTTTCTGTTGAGAAATGTGAGACACTCACAAACCCTTCCAGTCTATGTTTACTGGTGTCTGGTTTTCCCTTGCAACGTGTTTTATGGTGTGAAGTAGCTTGTTACACTCCATACATGAGTAACTGTTCGCTATAAAGTTATACATACATACCTAGTTGATAAAGGCAGCACCTTGGAGCAACATGGCACGGGTAGCGTCTTTGAACGTCCTTGAATCTGGATCAGAAACAGCCAGAGTTTAAATTCTGAATAAAATCATCAGCAATGACGACCGAAGACGTCCGGGATAAGACTTCGCCCTCGTTCTGCCAACAGCCTTGTCAAAGGGGGCGAAAGAGTGAACATAGTTTCAGGGCTACTTCTTGCCTTTGTGGGGGGGAAACAGCCTTGAACGGTGGAGGAATGAGAAATGATCAAAGGCATGAAGATGCAAAAGGCAACGGAAACCATTTTATTAAAGACACATAAGTTGCATCCACAGGACCTGGGACCTGTAATTGAAAAATTGTCAATATGACTTCTGCACTGGCAAAAGTTCCTGATTGGCCTCCAATTCATAAATGCGGGAGGGAGAAGTAACTATTGGCAAAAGATTGAATAAGCAACGAAGGTATAATAGTTTACGTGTTTCAAAGTCTGAATGTGGTAAGGAAGCTATAAAATGTGAAAAGAGAAACACAAATGTTCAGTCGAGATACAGTGAGGATAGCTAAATGAAAAGGAAAGCAGGTAAATGTTTCTGGTCACGTAAATACATGGTAATATCAACAGTACCAGGAAATGCCGTAACGGGAAATGTTTTCATTATGAATAGGAATGTAGGACAGAGAGTGACTTACAGTGAACACTTCAGTTATGGTGTTGTTCTCATCGGAGCTGACGGCAAACCAACGCCTCCAACAATAATTCAGACGTACCTGCAACGTCACAAGCAGAGGTTGTAGATATACAAAAGTATATGACGATATTGAAAGGGTAATTCGGTACGCCCATGTGGGTCTGGAATGAGGAGGTAAGGGAAGGAATAGAAGATACGGTTGCGGGAGAAAGTGGGATAAGCAGCTTGAATTAAAGAGGTGAAAAACAATTAGAGTTCTGCAATGTTTCACTTAGTAGTAGCGAGTGAACTGTTCAAAAATCGTAAGAGAAGACGTATACTTGGACAATGCCCGGAGATACTGGAGAATTCCAGCTGGATTACATCATCGTCAGACAGAGATCGAAAATCAGACATCGAATTGTAAGGCGTATCTAGGAGCAGATATAGACACGGATCACAATTTAGTTAGGATGGAGGGTAGACTGAAGTTGAAGAGAATCATCAAGAAGAATCAATGTAGAAGAAGGCGGATTCTGAAGTACTGGAATGATGAGAGGTGTTGTTCGATGTCTCAAAGAGTGGGTGGTTGAGTTGAAGAGGAATAGGTGTCTCTGGAAACGGCAGTCACTGATGTGGAACAGACACATAGCCACAAGGAATGTAAATGCGAAGAAACTGTGGGTATCAGCAGTAATACTTTAGTTGATTGTCAAGAGCAAGAACACAAAAATATAAGTCACTTTAGAATGAAATAAATATTAAGTACAGGATAGGGAAGGCGAAATGGCTCTATGAAAAATGTGAAGAAACTGAATGAGGAAATCGTCGTCAGAAGGGCTGATTCAGCGTGTATGGTTCAATGGCTCTAAGCACTATTGGATTTAACATCTGAGGTCATCAGTCTCCTAGATCTTAGAACTACTTAAACCTAACTAACCTAAGGACATCACACACATCCATGCCCGTGGTTCAGCGTGTAGAAAAGTCAAAACAACATATGGTGGAATTAAAAGAAATGGCGTTGACGCTAAGAGTGTTGTGGGAATTATAGTGTTATGTGCAGAGAAGAGAGCGGATAAAGGAAAGAGTACATCGAAATCCTCTGCGAGGAGGAGAACTTGCCTGACGTGATTGAGAAAGTCGACGGGTTGAATATTGCAATTAGAGTTTAACAGCTGCGAAAGACTTGCGGTCAAATAAGCCAAAAGGTACAGATCACGTTCGTTCGGAATTTCTGAAACAACTGGGGGAGGGGACAAACATGCTACTATTCACGTTGTTGAGTAGAATCTGTCAGTATGGAGACATACCATTCGACTTTGAGAAAAATGTCAGCCATACGATCCCAAAGATAGCAACGGCAGGTAAGTGTGAGAATAACAGCGTAATAAGCTTAATGTTTCATGCATCAAAGTTTTTGACAAGATTAATACACACATGAATTGAAATGAAAATATACAATCTGTTAGATAACCATCAGTTTGGCTTCAGTGAAGGTAAGGGGACCAGAAGGCCTGTTCTGACGTTGAAGTTGACAATGGAACGAAGACTCAAGCAAAATCAAGAAACATTCTTTTGATTTGTCAACGTGGAAAAAGCGATCAACGGTGTCAAATGGTGCAACATGTTCGAAACTTTGAGAAAGGTAGGGGTAAGCTGTAGCGAAAGACGGAATGTATAATATGTACGAGAACCAAGAGGGAAAAGTAAGAACCGAAGACCGAAGTGCTCGGATTAGAAAGAGCGTAGTCTTTCGCCCCTCTGGTTCAATCTATACATCGAAGAAACAAAGACAGAAATAAAAGAAAGGTTCAAGAGTGGGATTAAAATTCAAGGTGAAAGGATAGATGGATCAAGGAAGACGTTAGAAAACAGTCTAGCATTGGCAAAAAAGACATTCCTAGCCAGGAGAAGTCTTCTAGTATTGGCAACTAGCTGCATGTTTGATATCGTAGGACACTTAACTGATATGCACGTAAAGGGGAAGAACCGGCCGCTGTGGCCGAGTGGTTCTCGGCGCTTCAGTCCGGAACCGCGCTGCTGCTACGGTCGCAGGCTCGAATCCTGCCTCGGGCATGGATGTGTGTGATGTCCTTAGGTTAGTAAGGTTTAAGTAGTTCTAAGTCTAGGGGACTGATAACCTCAGTTGTTAAGTCCCTTAGTGCTTAGAGCCATTTGAACTATTTTTAAAGGGGCAGAATCGCGATGTCATACAAATCACACTCAGGTGGATTTATGTTGAATCTGCACAATCTTAAAATGATAACAAAACCAGCGCCTGTATTTGAATCTAATGTCGTTTATTTATTTTACCGCATGCTACCAGTTTCGACAGCACATGGTATCATCTTCAGACCCCTGCATATGTTACCATTATGCATGGGCATTATGCATACGCTGGGGTCTGATGATGACAACACGTGCTGCTGAAACTGGTAGCATGTCGTAAAATGAATAAACGACGTCAGATTCAAATACAGCCGCTGGTTTTTTTATCATTATACAAGTACTACGTGTCCGGCTGCAGTCCCTCTTTCCTTGATGGATTATCACAGACTCAGTCTTATATTTGACCTAATATAAATCCTACCTTGGGTGGCTAGCCTCTCAGTTTATTCATTACATTAACTGCTCAAAGTTCTCATCAAAAAATGACGATGGGAAAGGCTTCTGGTGAGTGTGACTGTATAACGGATAAATGCCGTCCTAAAAATTAACAGTTTCATTTATTTCCTTTAAATGGAACACAAAATCGACTATGAATTTTTACAAGGAGCAATCACGTACATTAGCGTACACCAAACATGTAAACAGTCCTCACTTGATAGAGATGTTGGCCACAACCTAGTACAAGCGACACTGCTGGAAATCTAGTGTGCTCCTCTGCTACGAGAAGAGAGAGCAAAGCGAACAAGTTAAATGTACAATATCGACAAACGAGTGAGCAATCCGATGACGTAGCACGATATCACCTAAGGAGACAAAGTGGTTATACGGATGCCACCGCTGGGAAACTTTGAATATTGAGCGGCTGAAAAATCAACTGAAACCCTATAGGCCGGAGTTGCGTATATTACTGACTGTACGGCAATGCGGCGTGCTAATGATGGCTGCTACTCGTGGTCTGCTCCGCTGCATAGAAATGTGCTCCGTCTTGGAGACCGATCGAAGGGCGAGCGCGAAGAAACTGTTTGTCTAGGTACCCAGACAAGACTGCCAGCGAAATTACTCTGCAGCAAGGGCAACAAAGTAGGTGACATACTCCTGCAGTATCCAGGAACCAACAGCTTTAAATTTCCTTCCGCCCCGCGACATGAGAGCGACCGTTCCAGTGTGTCAGAACTCGGCCAATCGTCGCCGATAAATAAAGCTTTCGCCAATTATGCCCTTACAACAAATTCGTCTAGACTGTTACTACCATACTCCATCAGCCTACACGCCAATACCGTTCCTTCCCACCAATTCCTGACGGTGATTGCAAACATGTGCTGACGTATCAGTCGAGCAACCTATCACAGCCTCCGCCACGGTTTTGCGCGGAAAGTTTTCGAGGCAGGCGTAAGCGGAATACGATGATTAGCGTTCTCCGAAACGTCTCAGGTAATAGCACAGCCATGGCGCCGCGCTACCCAAAACACGAAGCTTTCGCGAGAAAATTGGTCTAGCCATTGTAAAAATAGCGAGCGTCCGTCACTCTGGCCCCTGAGATTCGATATCAAACTAGAAATGCAGCAGCCACGCTCGGATCGGGACTCCGTTCTCAATTCGCAATGACCGGATGTTCCCTCCACCTTCGTTCGCTGCTACTGTGAGCAACTGGCCTCCTCACAGCCTAGACATTCTCACTCATCTCCACGGTGAAATGAACAATCATCCTACTCCTGACCATATATACAGGGTGGTCTATTAATCGAGGCCGCGCCAAATATCTCGCGAAATAAGCGTCAAACGAAGAAACTACAAAGAACGAAACTTGTCTAGCTTGAAGGGGGAAACCAGATGGCGCTATGTTTGGCCCGCTAGATGGCGCTGCCGTGGGTCAGACGGATATCAACTGCGTTTCTTTTAATATGAACCCCCATTTTTATTACATATTCGTGTAGTACGTAAAGAAATATGAATGTTTTAGTTGGACCACTTTTTACGCTTTGTGATAGATGACGCTGTAATAGTCATAAACATATGGCTCACAATTTTAGACGAACACTTGGTAACAGGTAGGTTTTTTAAATTAAAGTACAGAATGTAGGTATGTTTGAACATTTTATTTCGATTGTTCCAATGTCACACATGTACCTTTGTGAACTTATCATTTCTGAGAACGCATGCTGTTACAGTGTGATTACCTATAAATACCACATAATGCAATAAATGCTCAAAATGATGTCCGTCAACCTCAATGCATTTGGCAATGCGTGTGACGACATTCCTCTCAACAGCGAGTAGTTCGCCTTCCGTAATGTTCGCACATGTATTGACAATGCGCTGACGCATGTTGTCAGGCGTTCTCGGTGGATCACGATAGCAAATACCCTTCAACTTTCCCACAGAAAGAAATCCGGGGACGTCAGATCCGGTGAACGTGCGGGCCATGGTATGGTGCTTCGACGACCAATCCACCTGTCATGAAGTGCGCTATTCAATACCGTTTCAACCGCACGCGAGCCGGACATCCATCATGTTGGAAGTACATCGCCTTTCTGTCATGCAGAGAAACATCTTGAAGTAACATCAGTAGAACATTAACGTAGGAAAGCAGCATACATTGCACCATTTAGATTGCCATCGATAAAATGGGTCCAAGTATCCTTCCTCCCGTAATGCCGCACCATACATTAACCCGCCAAGGTCACTGATGTTCCACTTGTCGCAGCCATCGTGGATTTTCCGTTGCCCAATACTGAATATTATGCCGGTTTACGTTACCGCTGTTGGTGAATGACGCTTCGTCGCTACATAGAACGCGTGCATCGTCCCGTAATTCCTCTTATGCCAAGTGACAGAACTGTACACGACGTTCAAAGTCGTCGCCATCCAATACCTGGTGCATAGGAATATGGTACGGGTGCTATCGATGTTGATATAGCATTCTCAACACCGACGTTTTTGAGATTCCCGATTCTTGCGCAATTTGTCTGCTATTAATGTACGAATTAGCCGCGACAGCAGCTAAAACACCTACTTGGGCATCATCATTTGTTGCAGGTCGTGGTTAACGTTTCACATGTGGCTGAACACTTCCTGTTTCTTTAAATAACGTAGCTATCCGGCGAACGGTTCGGACACTCGGATGATGTCGTCCAGGATACCGAGTAGCATACATAGTACACGCTCATTGGGCATTTTGATCACAACAGCCATACATCAACAAGATATCGACCTTTTCCGCAATTGGTAAGCGGTCCATTTTAACACGGGTAGTGTATCACGAAGCTAATACCGTCCGAACTGGTGGAATGTTACGTGATACCACGTACTTATACGTTTGTGACTATTACTGCGCCATCTATCACAAGGCGAAAACATTTATATTTCTTTACGTACTACACGATATGTAGCTAATAAAAATGGGGATTCCTTTTTAAAAAAACGCAGTTGATATCCATTTGAACCATGGCAGCGCCATCTAGCGGGCCAGCCATAGCGCCATCTGGTTTCCCCCTTCAAGGTAGACGAGTTTCGTTCTTTGTAGTCTTTTCGTTTGATGCTTCTTTCGTGAGATATTGGGCCCGGTCGCTATCAGTGGACCACCCTGTGTACAGGTAAACAGCACCCAACAACCTACTTTGTGTGGCAGTGTTATACGATAGCGAAATGATATTAATTTGCATGTATGCAAATTTAGATTTTAGATGGCCCTTAATAAGTGTATGAGGAGGCCAGAGGACCTGCAGTCTTGCAGTACCATTTTATGGTAGTGAAATATGGACTGCGGAGAAATCGGTATAGAAGAGACTCTAAGCATTTGAGATGTGGTGCTACAGAAGTATGTTGAAAATTATATGGGCTATTAAGAACTGAGAAGGTTCTCCGCAGAATTGATGAGGGGAGGGATATGTGAAAAACACTGACAAGAAGAAGGGACACATTTGTTGGACACCTTTCAAGGAATCAGGGAATAAATGTCATCGTACTAGAGAGAGGTGTAGAGAGTGACAGCTGTAGAAGAAGAGAGAGATTGAAATACATTCAGCAAATAACTGAGGTCGTAGGTCGCAAGTGCTGCTCTGAAATGAAAGGGTTGACACATTCGTGTGCTACATTAAAAATAAGTGGCTATAAACCGGATACCTTAAAAGCTATGACCACTTCTTCATCTTTGTACTGTGAAACACATCTGTTTTACTGGAAGCTCTTTGCTTTACATGTTGTGGGAGTAAATACTACGAACCAAAGCAAGAAATGAATGTGCAGTGAAGATATGGGCTAAGATATGAGCTCTTCCTGAGTGCAAGAGATGTGTTTCACAAGAATGAAGCTGAATAAATGCTCATAGCTGTTTAGATACGCATTTTACAGCCCTCGTACACTGCACATTTTTTCTTGTGTTGGTTCATACTACCATGTCTGAAAGTAGAGGTCTGATTCATCTTGTGCCATTTCCGCTCATTGAGTTGGGGTGTTCAGAGGAGGGGACATGGGATGGAAACAAGTGTAGGTGGATTAACGTTACATGCTACATGTCATAGCAGACCACTGAGACGCCCTGCTAAGCCCGCAGGACAGGGCAGGTAGTTTAAATTGTGGAAAGGGGCCAAAATAAGCGGCCGTAAGTTACAAACGAACATACAACTTCATTTCTTCGACTAAACATTACAAGAGCCAAGAAAATTAAAAAAAAAACCACAGCATTAGTTTTGGCAACTTAATAACCGGCTGGATAAACCATACAGTCTCATGCCTTAAGGGCCAGACAACTTTCATTCAAAATCGGCTGGAAGCCAATAACTTAAGACTCAAACCAAAATCAGAATTTTTAAAACGCAAAAGGCCTTATCTTAAAACAGTTCTTTAATTAGGCTGAAGGCCCAAATAATTTTACGCGTTAAGGGCAAAAAACCTTAATTTGAAAATCGGCTAGAAGCCATACAAATACAAACAACAAGAACAAATAAGAAAAGGCAGTCGACCCAACGGTGCTCAGAAGTTTCCGAGAGTCGGCCTGGAATTGAAAAACGCTCGCTTAGGTAAGACAGGCAGTCAGCCCAATCATTCTCGATCCGACGACAACCCAACCGACAGACAGTCAACGGACCCACCGACGAGATAATTTCCGCTCCACTCGACCAGCACACAACAGGGAGTTCAACGGAACAACGTAGAAAGTATTGGCGCCCACAACCAATTACACATTGAGCTGTCAAACTACACACCGTGCTGTAAAGTGATAACACGATGAGGAAAATACACTGCCTGAACTTACGTCAACGGCCAGGGCAGCTAACCGGAACGTTAACGGCCTTAACGGCCACAAGGCAGAAGATTCCGCTGGTCCACTTCAGCTCAAAATAATCAAGTTCAGTTAAATTCCACCGAAGGGTGGCTAAAATTTGCCAACTTGAAAACACACGTTGTTGCTCGCTGGAATGTCCCAACAGCCGACAACGAAATCCAAACGACAAAATGTGAACAGTCGTGACTTGCTGGTAGATGAAGTGAAAACTCAACATTCGTGTCCAGGATCGGTGAGCCACGGACCTCGTAGCAATTGGAACAGCACCACACACTCCGAGCACGTAGACCCCGCCAGCTGCCCCGGCCACAGCACAGCCGGAAACTGTAAGTGCCAGGCCAAAGATAGTACAAGGTGCGAATATCGATACAAGCTGCTGCTGCCACTCGCGGAGAGAGGATAACAACATAATCACGATAACCGCGGGAGACTAAACACAGAATAGCAACCAAGGTTTAATCCAACGCATAACATGAGCCAGCCACGGCTCAAACACCTTTCTTTCCACCGCATGAAAGCAATTCTAATAATATATCTCACTTCTTCCAGCATAGTAATATTAACGTTTTCAGTTCCAATAATATATCTCACTTCTTCCAGCACAGTAATACTAACGTTTTTAAAATTGTGTTTAGTGGAGCAGTCGCGAAATATAACGAATCTTGAACGGCAAAGTACGGTAGTGTACCCAGAGAATGGGCACTGCAATAGGGGCGAAACATTAGTTACATTCAATTGAAGTGTTTCACAATATGGCCTGGAAATGCCCAGAAATTTTGTTGTTAACTGTCCGCGTAGCCTACGCAGTTATACGCGTCGGGGGATGTCCACACTGGTATAACGAGTCAGTGTAAGGGTGGATCGAGCGCGCTACGGCGATTTAGCGAGAGCCGTCCCGGAGGCGGGTGTGCCCCGGGGAAGGCAGTAGATATAAAATTGCCGGAGGTGGCAGGGCCTGTAGGTGTCCAGCTACCTGTTGTCGCGCGCGCCACAAATCATGGCGCAGTAATTGCTGGCGCCACCCCTGGCCCTGCCGCCGCCGCTGAAAAACTGCGCCGTCTTCCGGCCCTCGCCTCGGCTCCATTTTCAGCTGGCGCGAGATTTACGGGTCTGCCGGCTGGCCACACCACACCACAGCGCAGCTACTGCCGGACACGGACGACCAGCGTCCTGGCATCGGGCCGAATGCATAAGCAGGGGCCGCTGCCCAGGGCAGGCCAGCGGGGCACCGTGCTGCGTTTGACGTCGAACGTCCCCGTAAATCTCGGGTTAGTTGTTTCTTTCCCAGTATCTGAGGCTTTCAGCTGTATATCTGTTATACTAGGTACAACAATGTACCAGTACGTGCCGCGCCGAGTGTCACGAATCGTACGGCCCCTCCCGCCGGAGGTTCGAGTCCTGTGTGTCTGTCGTCCTTAGCGTAAGTTAGATTAAGTTAGTTTAAGTAGTGTGTAAGTCTAGGGACCGATGACCTCAGCAATTTGGTCCCTTAGGAATTCGCACACATCTGAACATTTTGAACCAGTACGTCTTGAAGAGCCAGACAAAATTGCTAATAAGACACTTTTATAATTTCTTATATACACTATTGGCCATTAAAATTGCTACACCACGAAGATGACGTGCTACAGGCGCGAAATTTAACCGTCAGGAAGAAGATGCTGTGATATGCAAACGATTAGCTTAGCTTTTCAGAGCATTCACACAAGGTTGGCGCCGGTGACGACACCTACAACGTGCTGACATGAGAAAAGTTTCCAGTCGATTTCTCATACACAAACAGCAGTTGACCGGCGTTGCCTAGTGAAACGTTGTTGTGATGCCTCGTGTAAGGAGGAGAAATGCATACCATCACGTTTCCGACTTTGATAAAGGTCGGATTTTAGCATATCGCTATTGCGGTTTATCGTATCGTGACATTGCTGCTCGCGTTGGTCGAGATCCAATGACTGTTAGCAGAATATGGAATCGGTGGGTTCAGGAGGGCAATACGGAACGCCGTGCTGTATCCTAACGGCCTCGTATCACTAGCAATCGAGATGACAGGCATCTTATCCACATGGCTGTAACGGATCGTGCAGCCACGAACCAATCCCTGATCAACAGATGGGGACGTTTGCAAGACAACAACCATCTGCTCGAACAGTTCGACGACGTTTGTAGCAGCATGGACTATCAGCTCGGAGACCATGGCTGCGGTTACCCTTGACGCTGCATCACAGACAGGAGCGCCTGCGATGGTGTACTCATCGACGAACCTGGGTGCACCAATGGGAAAACATCATTTTTTCGGATGAATCCAGGTTCTGTTTACAGCATCGTCATGGTCGCATCCGTGTTTGGCAACATCGCGGTGAACGCACATTGGAAGCGTGTATTCGTCATCGCCGTACTGGCGTATCACACGGCGCGATCGTAAGGGGTGCCATTGGTTACACGTCTCGTTCACCTCTTGTTCGCATTGACGGTACTTTGAACAGTGGACGTTACATTTCAGATGTGGCTCTACCCTTCATTCGATCCCTGCGAAACCATACAGTTCAGCAGCTTAAAGCACGACCACATGTTGCAGGTCCTGTACGGCCTTTCTGGATACAGAAAATGTTCGACTGCTGCCCTGGCCAGCACATTCTCCAGATCTCTCACCGATTGAAAACGTCTGGTCAATGGTGGCCGAGCAACTGGCTCGTCACAATACGCCAGTCACTACTCTTGATGAACCGTGGTATCGTGTTGAAGCTGCATGGGCAGCTGTACTTGTACACGCCATCCGAGCTCTGTTCGACGTAATGCCCAGGCGTATCAAGGCCGTAATTACGGCCAGAGGTGGTTGTCCGGGGTACTGATTTCTCAGGATCTATGCATCCAAACTGCGTGAAAATTTAGTCACATGTCAGTTCTAGTATAATATATTTGTCCAATGAATACCTGTTTATCATCTGCATTTCTTCTTGGTGTAGCAATTTCAATGACCAGTAGTGTATTTTAGTTCTTTCTCCTACAAATGCTACAACTGTGTCCACGCCATTGGTCTCATTTGTACTGCTACTGTAGTTCATGTGGGTATAGTAAACGGCTAGCCACCCCCACACTTTTTTTGCATCAGTCTTCTGGCTTGATGCCGTGCGCCAAGCTCTTCACCTCAGAGAATCACTTACGACGTGTGGCTGTACAGTGAGATAACAAAAGTCATGGAATAACGATATGCACACATAGAGATGGCGCTAGCATCGCGTACACAAGGTATAAATTGGTAGTGCATTGGCGGAACTGTCATTTGTACTTAGGTGAACAACGCTGCTTGAAATAGACCGTAGAAATCAATGTGGGACGTACATCCAGCAGTGTGGCGAAATACAGGGGATAGGCAAAATAATGTGAACAGTGGTATTAATGGGATGATTGTGTTTTACGTTCAACAACGCAAGTAAGGCACGTGTCGTGCTGGACTGTGCATGTTCAGTACGAACTAGGCATCAGTACAGGTTGTGCACTTCCTGTTTTCATTCAGAGACACAGTTCGACGTGCAGTGAAAGACCTAACAAGAGTTTCAAAGAGGGCAGATTGTGGGAACCCGATTAGCTGTAACATCAGTTATCAAGACAGTCAACTTACTGAGTGTTTCAGGAGCTACTATTTAACAGTCATGACAGCCCACACGTAACGTGGAAAGACAGCATCATGTAAACGTAACAGTGGGCGCAAATGAAAACTAAATGAAATGACAGAGATCGTCGTACGCTAACGCAAATTGAGTAAAAAAAAAAAAAAAAACAGTACTACGGTGGCTAAAGGGACTGCATAACTCAATAGCCATCTTCGAGACCCCGTATCTATCGACACTGTCCGCCGAGAACTCCATAAAACGAGCTGCTATACCGAAACCATTAGTGACGACAGCCAACGGAAAGAAGCATGAAACATGGTGTCAAGAACATAAATCCTGGACGGATGATCAGTGGAAACACGCCAAATGGTCAAACGAGACAACGTTTTCGTTATCAGTAAACTCTTCCGGGATAAGTTGCCGTGGTCGATCTGTAGAACTTCTTCTCCCTGACGTTTCGTTCTCAACTGCGGAGAACATCTTCCGAGGTGAGTCGACGACTGGCTGCTAGGAGCTGGGGCCGCCGCTTATATAGAGATCGTAGGGGGCGCCACCACACGTCACATGGCGTCGATGTGCAGCTATCTCTGGCTATCGTCTGTTCTCTCGATTGCAGGCAATCGATTGTCACGTGATTGATGCAACGTCGACCGCCATATCTTATCCAATTTTAATCCTTCTTCTTTACGATTAAAATTGTATTGATGTTTGTGGATTTCAATTGCCTCTCTATACATACGTGTATAATAGTGCGACGTCCTCGCTAGCACGCTTGTTTCACCAAATTTTATGTCGTGATCTCCATCCTTAAAAACATGTTCCGCTACTGCCGATTTGTCGATATGTCCCAAGCGACAGTTTCTTTTGTGCTCCGTCAACCGTGTATTGATGCTTCTTTTGGTAGTTCCTATGTAAACCCTGCCGCAACTACACGGAATTTTATATACCCCTGGGGTGGCTAGGGGGTGACGAGCATCTTTTGTTGATCTTAGGCATTCACTAATTTTCTTAGTAGGCCTAAAAATGGTCTCTACCTGAAACTTGGCTAGTACTTTTCCAATGCGATCCGTGATATTATGGATGAACGGAAGAAATACTTTTCCAGCTGATGGTTGTTGCTGTCTCCCATTTTTAGGCATTTTTCTATTTGGGTGAAGTGCTCGATTAATCTCGTTTTTTGTATAACCATTTTTCGCAAAGGCCATTCGTGTAGTTGCGGCAGGGTTTACATAGGAACTACCAAAAGAAGCATCAATACACGGTTGACGGAGCACAAAAGAAACTGTCGCTTGGGACATATCGACAAATCGGCAGTAGCGGAACATGTTTTTAAGGATG
The DNA here is from genome assembly GCF_021461395.2 of Schistocerca americana. Taxonomy (NCBI): domain Eukaryota; kingdom Metazoa; phylum Arthropoda; class Insecta; order Orthoptera; family Acrididae; genus Schistocerca; species Schistocerca americana. The sequence goes on along the minus strand of NC_060122.1, from coordinate 180,906,769 downwards.
GAGATCACGACATAAAATTTGGTGAAACAAGCGTGCTAGCGAGGACGTCGCACTATTATACACGTATGTATAGAGAGGCAATTGAAATCCACAAACATCAATACAATTTTAATCGTAAAGAAGAAGGATTAAAATTGGATAAGATATGGCGGTCGACGTTGCATCAATCACGTGACAATCGATTGCCTGCAATCGAGAGAACAGACGATAGCCAGAGATAGCTGCACATCGACGCCATGTGACGTGTGGTGGCGCCCCCTACGATCTCTATATAAGCGGCGGCCCCAGCTCCTAGCAGCCAGTCGTCGACTCACCTCGGAAGATGTTCTCCGCAGTTGAGAACGAAACGTCAGGGAGAAGAAGTTCTACAGATCGACCACGGCAACTTAGCCCGGAAGAGTTTACTGATAAAGACGCCGGCCGTGAAAGCCTACATGGAATGAACGTTTTCGTTGTTTCCAACTTCGGGCCGGGTTTACTTTTGTAGAACGTCAAAAGAAGCCTACACTCCTGATTGCTTGATTCCAACTATTATGGAGGTGGAAGTGTGATGGTGTGGGGAGCCATATCATGGTATTCTGCTGGTCCTATCATTACTTTAAAAGGCCGACGATTATGTGAACATTTTAGTTGATCGGTTGCACACTATGGTTCAAATGTTGTTCCACAACAATGATGCCATATTTCTGGACGATAATGCACCCATTCACACAGCCAGGACAGTACAGTCGTGGTATGAGGAGCGTGCAAATGGACTGCAGCGTCTTCCCTGGCCAGCACAATCCCCTGACTGGAACATTATCGAATCCTTGTGGGCGGTATTGGAGTCCAGACTCTGGAGCAGAGCCGGCCGCAGTGGCCGAGCGGTTCTAGGTGCTTCAGTCCGAAACCACGCGACTGCTACGGTTGCAGATTCGAACCCTGTCTCGTGCATGGATGTGTGTGATGTCCTCAGGTTAGTTAGGTTTAAGTAGTTCTAAGTTATAGGGGACTGATGACGTCAGATGTTATGTCCCTTAGTGCTCAGAGCCATTTGAACCATTTTCTGGAGCACACTTCCGCCTCCCTCTTCACTACAGGAGTTAGAAGAGGTTCTAATCGAAGAGAGGCATAACAATCCACTGGAGACTATACAGTCACTATATGGCAGTATTCCAAGATGAATCGCAGATGTATTATGAACAAATGGAGGTTAATAAACCATTCCTAGGTAAGTACATGTGTTTACTTTATTTTGCCTATCCCCTGTATGGCGTTAATGGGCTATGGAAACAGACGATCGACACGAGTGCCTTTGCTTACAGCACGATATCGCCTGCAGCGCCTCTCCTGGGCTCGTGCTAGTATCAGTTGGACCTTAAATGACTGGAAAACCGTAGTCTGGTCAGATGAGTGCCGATTTCAGGTGGTAAGAAATGGCTCTGAGCACTATGGGGCTCAACAATTGAGGTCATCAGTCCCCTAGAACTTATAACTAATTAATCCTAACTAACCTAAGGACATCACACACATCCATGCCCGAGGCAGGATTCGAACCTGCGACCGTAGCGGTCACGCGGTTCCAGACTGAAGCGCCTAGAAGAGCTCGGCCACACCGGCCGGCTCAATTGGTAAGAGCTGACGGTAGTGTCCGAGTGTGGTGTAGACTCCAAGAAGCCATGGACTCAAGTTATCAACAAGGCACTATGCAAGCTGTGGTATCTCCTTCATGAAGTGGGCGGTGTTTATATGGGATGGACTGCGTCCTATGGACCAACTAAACTGATCATTGGCTGGAAATGGTTACGTTCGGCTACTTAGAGACTATTTGCATTCATGGACCTCAATGTTCCCAAAAAAACATGTCACCGGGCCGCAATAGTTCGCGATTGGTTTGAGGAACATTCTGGACAATTAGAGCAAATGATTTGGACGTCCAGGTAGTCCGACATGGATCCCATTGAACAGTTATGGGACATAATCGAGAGGTCAGTTCGTGCGTAAAATTCTGCAGCGGCAGCACTTCCGCAATTATGGACGGCTATACAGGCAGCATGGCTCAGTAATTCTGCACAGACCTTCCGACGATTTGTTGAGTCTATGCCACGTCGTGTTGCTGCCCCACGCCGGGCAAACGGAGGTCGGACACGATACTGGGAAGCACCCCATGACTTTTGTCACCTTAGTGTAACATAAAGGGACTGATATTATCACAGAGTACCACATGCACCTATGATGAACGACCAATTGCTATGAAGCGTTAAGTCTTCTCAGTCGAATGCTGCATCTCTGGTGCCTGTAGACAAATCAGTGTAGCCTTGGCCTCCCTTTGTTCGTGAGAGAGCTGTTCTTTTGTTTGAGTAATGTAATAATAGAGCGATGAACTGTCGTGAAATTTCACGTGATACTTGAGAAAACTGTTACTGAATTCCATCTTTTACTAAAAGACCTGTATGTCCAAGAATGTTTATCATGTACGCTAATTTTTGGATGGTTCAAGCCTTTCCTAGCTGGCCGAGAAGACGCTGAAGATGACTCACGCCCAGAACGCCCTTAAAGCAAGTGAAATTATCGAAAAAGTAGGTAATCTGATTAGATCTGGCCGTCTGTTGGGTATTCGGTAGATTGCTGAAATTGTAGGAACTGACAGAGAACGTGTAAGGTGAATTTAACATAACCAATTTAACATGAGAAAAGTCTGTGCGAAACTGGTGCCGAAAATTCTCACGATCTAATGAAAATGTTTGTACCACCGGAAATGATTCTTGGAAAGAGTGGTAACGTGTGACGAATCTTGGTTTTTCATACCTGTGTCTTTTCCAAGTATACCTTCTCTTCCTAAGATTGTTGCACAGATTATTCGCTACTGCTAGCTGAAATTCATTGCAGAACTTAGTGTTTCTCCTCTCTCATTCTTATTACCAAGCCAATATTTCCCCGTAATCCTTCGTTTGATCCTTGCCCTACAATCGCATTTCGGTCCCCCATCTTTATTAGATTTTCATCTCCATTTACGTACTGAATTACTCGTTCAGTATCCTCATATACTTTCTCTATACTTGCATTTTCTGTATACATGTACTGTTGCCGGTTTTGGTTTGCTGCCGATTCTGCGAGAACAATCCAGTCACTGAATTGTTTACAGTACCTTAGTTTCTGCGCTATCTTCCTGTTCCTAAGGAACAAAACTTGGAGTTCTTCTTTTATACAATATGTGTTAGAAAATACGCCATATCCCAAAACCATGGACAGTTGCAGGTGTCATGTGGGTCTTTAAAAATGTTAACTGAAATGAATGCAAAATATGTAAGATTAGCGGACACATCGTATACGATTTACGCCAAGATAATAAATCAACGTCCACAAATTGTTTCTGAAAACCTATTGTCTGAAAGACAACATGCTTTCAAAAAATGAGATGCTGTACTGATAATGTTCTCACATTTACACAAGTCATAAAGAAACAAAATTAGTTCAATAAGGAAAAAGACGTTGCATTTATGGAATTAGAGAATATCTTTGACCAAGTAGATAGAAAAATCTTATGGGACATATTAGACCAAAAGGGATATCCTGAGCAAAAAGCAACGTTGATAGTAATCGTATATAGAGATACAAACCTAAGTCTTCAGGAAACTAATCGTACATATCACAGTTACCACAGCAGGAGCACATTAAAGAACATGAGTAATTAGAATTTCACTATTAAATAATATTATACCTCCCATTTTGCCAAGGATGGCTCCTTTAACTGAATTTTTTGGGTTTTCTTTTAGTGTCAGGTGCAGAGACGTCATTGGGGAGCAGAATAGCTTGGTGACGGCGGCACGTGATAATGTGGAAGACGACGCACTCAAATGATTTGCGTTACGCAGAAACAGTAATCAATCTTCGGCTTATAGCAAACGCAGATGTGCATATGATGGTGCGCTGATGGCGTGAAATCGATACGTCACGAAACCAATCGCTTCCCAGCGTTATTAAATAGCTGTACGAAAAACAAATTCAGAATGCATCATTAGTAAAGGTATTTTAACCAAATAGCTACTGAATGAAAGCATAATCGAACTTATGTATCAACATTATTATTGCTAAAATTACGAGTAACAAAGGAATGCGTCCTTACATGAAGACGGAATAAGACAAAAGGCAATGGCGAGGAGATTTTCAGTGCCTCAGTTATTTCGAAAACTTGAGAAACGAAATGACAGCAACGATTGCTAAACTTCAATAGATATACAGAGCATAATTTGATCTTTGACAAGGTGAGGTATTTTAATTTATTACGAAGACCAAGCATGCTGTATCAGAACACATACCTATAAACCAAGGATTCCGACAAGGGCGTAGCTTACGACGCACACATTTTAATATAAATACTACGCAACAGAATTAAAAGATCAGTTTTGCAGAACCCCGTAGCTCCCACACATTGCGATGCTTATTTTTGAAATTTCGGACTAATGTGCGTACATTATTCCTCTGTAACGCTGCAAAAGGGTGGCGCGCTGCAACGTCAACCTCTGGCTCAGCGCCGCTTCAAACAGCAAGGTGCCGACACATGCGAAGAAAGGCCACTGCTAAGTAATTCATGTGACGTAAACGTCTGGTTAAAGATGTCATATTGGCACCAAACATAGCTGTAATTCTGTCAAACGTTACCGTGGACGAGTCACGCGATGTGAATGTCATCACACCTCCTCTTACTCACACGTCACCCATTCTTTTGACGCCTTTGCGACGGAGGTCAGAATCTCGAGGTCCAGCACTGAAGTCACGCCGTTTTATTATGAATGGCCTGCGAAAAACATTCCAGACACACCGCCTCTCAGGATCGAAAAAGTCGCAGGTATTGGCACAAAGGGCGTCAATGGAACCACTCCTTTCCCTGGGATGTTGAGTCCCACACATTTCCTGGCCGTCCTAGCGCGTTGAGCAAGAGGAAGAAGTACTTCACAACCATTCACATTGCTGACACCCTCGGGCGTTCAACCCTTCTCTAAGAGTTGCATACGCCTCGAATGTGATAGCACCCGTTTGGACCGGAGAGCGACCGCAGTGTTTGCTCTCTCCTGCGCGGATTGGAACCACTGTGGACTGTTCAAAATCATTCGACGAAATTTGAACGTGAACTGAACCATCTAGCGATGGTTTTGCTTTTCCAGCCCTCCTATTTTGTGTCCTCCTGCTGCGTGATCACGGGCCAGAATGCGTCCCGAAGGAGCATGCGACACTGACACATTCGTGAATAAAACGGCAAAAAGGCCCCTCTAAGACTCCTTGTTCGGCGAAACCCTCTGTGGCACCCGCCCACCATTATTGAGAATTTTAACAATGTGGGTACATAGACATGATCCGAGACGACGTTTTAGGCGCTTCGACTCTCTTCGATTCCGAATGGTCTGCTTTCAGCCGAAAGATCAGCAAAGTAGCGACGAAAGAGCAGCAGGGTAGCCTGCCTGCAGGCGCCTGGTACTCCTCTCACGGGTTCTGTCTGTACAGCACGGAACAGACGGAATGAAATGTGCATAAAAGGGAGCGTGACGACCTTTCTTGTGACTCGTTGTCGACAGCAGTGTGCAGAACGGTGGTGAAATTTGGTGCCAATGTGACATTATTAACCCATCTTACATGAGACGTGAACTTATCCGCTGTGGCCTCTTTTTTCGCAAGTATCGACACCTTTTTGTTTTTAGAGTGGTCTACACCGAGGGTGACGTTGCAGGGAACAACGCTTTTCCACCATTTAAACTTTAGCGCCGCAGTGGCTGGGAATTACGGGATTTCTGAAAGGTGATCCTTTAATTCTGTTGTATTGTGTACATTGACGGTTTGACTGACATGGACACAACAAATTGATTCAGGCTTAATATTATAACATGAATTTATTTTTAAATACAACCGATTTTGTAGAAGCGCTTGCAATCATAGAGGATACCGAAACGTCGATACAAAGACCCATCTACAGATTTCACGAAATTTATGAACAATAACGTCGTGCCTTTCAAACGGACAAAACCAATCAGTACAAGGATCACAACAGAAAACAAAACAACTTAATAAGTTTGTCACTCCGTTTACAAGGGACGCGTTATGAACTATTACAATCAAACGGACATTGAAAACAAAATGTTGTTGTTGTGGTCTTCAGTCCAGAGACTAGTTTGATGCTGCTCACCATGCTACTCCATCCTGTGCAAGCTTCTTCATCTCCCAGTACCTACTGCAACCTACATCCTTTTGAATCTGTCTCCCTCTACGATTTTTACCCGCCACGCTGCCCTCCAATTGGTGATCCCTTGATGCCTCAGAATATGCCCTACCAACCGATCCCTTCTTCTAGTCAAGTTGTGCCACAAATTTCTCTTCTCTCCAATTCTATTCAGTATGTCCTCATTACTTATGTGATCTACCCACCTAATCCTCAGCATTCTTCTGTAGCACCACATTTCGAAAGCTTCTATTCTCTTCTTGTCCAAACCCCTTATCGTCAACGTTTCACTTCCATACATGGCTACACTCCATACAAATACATCCACAAACGACTTCCTGACACTTAAATCTATACTCGATGTTTACAAATTTCTCTTCTTCAGAAACGCTTTCCTTGCCATTGCCAGTTTACATTTTATATCCTCTCTACTTCGACCATCATCAGTTATTTTGCTCCCCAAATAGCAAAACTCATTTACTACTTTAAGCGTCTCATTTCCTGATTTAATTCCCGCAGCATCACATTATTTAATTCGACTACATTCCATTATCCTCGTTTTGCTTTTCTTGATGTTCATCTTATATCGTCCTTTCAATCCACTGTCCATTCCGTTCAGCTGCTATTCCAGGTCCTTTGCTGTCTCTGACACAATTAGAATGTCATCGGCAAACCTCATAGTTTTTATTTCTTCTCCATGGATTTTAATTCCAACTCCGATTTTTTCTTTTGCTTCCTTTACTGCTTGCTCAATATTCAGATTGAATAACATCGGGGATAGCCTACGACGCTGTCTCACTCCCTTCCCAACCAGTGCTTCCCTTTCATGCCCCTCGACTGTTATAACTGCCATCTGGTTTCTGTACAAATTGTAAATAACCTTTTGCTCCCTGTATTTTACCCCTGTCACCTACAGAATTTGAAAGAAAGTATTCTAGTCAACATTGTCAAAAGCTTTCTCGAAACCCACTAATGATATAAACGGAGGCTTGCCTTTCCTTAACCTTTCTTCTAAGATGAGTCGTAGGTCCAGCGTTGCCTCGCGTGTTCCTACACTTCTCAGGAATCCAAACTGATCGTACCCGAGGTCGCATTCTACCAATTTTTTGTTCGTTTCTAAAGAATTTGTGTTAGTATTTCGCAACCGTAACTTATTAAACCGATAGTTCGGTAATTTTCACATCTGTCAACACCTGCTTTGTTTGGGATTGGAATTATTATATTCTTCTTGAAGTCTGAGAGTATTTCGCCTGTCTCATACATCTTCTCACTAGATGGTAGAGTTTTGTTAGGCCTGGCTCTCCCAGGGGTGTCAGTAGTTCTAATGGAATGTTGTCTACTCCCGGGGCCTTGTTTCGACTTAGGTCTTTCAGTGCTCTGTCAAACTCTTCACAAAGTATCATATCTCCTATTTCATCTTCATCTACATTCTTTTCCATTTCTATAATATTGTTCTCACGAAAATCGCCCTTGAATAGACCCTCCATATACTCCTTCCACTTTTCTGCTTTCCCTTCTATGCTTAGAACTGGGTTTCCATCTGAGTTCTTGATATTCATGCAAGTGGTTCTCTTTTATCCAAAGGTCTCTTTAATTTTTCTGCAGGCAGTATCTATCTTACCCCTAGTAATATGTGCCTCTACATCCTTAAATTTGTCCTCTAGCCATCCCTGCTTAGCCATTTTGCACTTCCTGTCGATCTCATTTTTGAGACGTTTGTATTCCTTTTTGCCTGCTGCATTTACTGCATTTTTGTCTTTTCTCCTCACATCAATTAAATTCAATATCTCTTCTGTTACCCAAGGATTTCTATAAGCCCTCGTCTTTTTACCTACTTGATCCTCTGCTACCCTCACTAATTCATCTCTCAAAGCTACCCATTCTTCTTCTACTGTATTTATTTCCCCCATTCTTGTCAATTGTTCCCTAATGGTCTCCCTGAAGCTCTCTACAACCTCTGATTTTTTCAGTTTATCCAGGTCCCATCACCTCAAATTCCCGCCTTTTTGCAGTTTCTACAGTTCATAACCAATAGATTGTGGTCAGAGTCCACATCTGCGCCTGAAATATCTTACAGTTTAAAACCTTGTTCCCGAACCTCTGTCTTACTATTATATAATCTATCTGAAACCTTCCAGTATCTCCAGGCTTCTTCCATGTATACAACCTTCTTTTCTGATTCTTGAAACATGTGTTAGCTGTGAATAAGTTGTGCTTTGTGCAAAATTCTACCAGCGGCTTCCTCTTTCATTTCTTACCCCCAATCCATATTCACCCACTATGTTTCCTTCTCTCCCTTTTCCTACTACCGAATTCCAGTCACCCATGACTATTAAATTTTCGTCTCCCTTCACTATCTGAATAATTTCTTTTATTTCATGTTATATTTCTTCAGTTTCTTCGTCATCTGCAGAGCTAGTTGGCATATAAACTTGTACTACTGTAGTAGGCGTGGACTTCGTGTCTATCTTGGTCACAATAATGCGTTCACTGTGCTGTTTGTACTAGCTTACACACACTCCCCTTTTTTATTTATTATCAAACCTACTCCTGCATTACCACTATTTGATTTTGTATTTATAACCCTGTATTAACCTGACCAGGAGTCCTGTTCCTCCTGCCACCGAACTTCACTAATTCCCCTTATATCTAACTTTAACCTATCCATTTCGCTTTTTAAATTTTCTAACCTACCTGCCCGATGAAGGGATCTGACATTCCACGGTCCGATCCGTAGAACCCCAGTTTTCTTTCTCCTGATAAAAACCTCCTGAGTAGTGCCCGCCTGGATATCTGAATGGGGGACTATTTTACCTCCGGAATATTTTACGCAAGAGGACGCCATCATCATTTAATTATACAGTAAAGCTGCATGTTCTCGGGAAAAATTAGGGCTGTAGTTTCCCCTTGCTTTCAGCCGTTCGCAGAACCACCACAGCTATCTGTATCGCTGAGGCACGCAAGCCTCCCCACCAAGATCCATGGTTCATTGGGGGGAGGGGGGGGGGGGAGGGAGGGGGTGCGACAACAACAACAAAATAAAGGTAGTAAAGAAGTGGAACACTCAGTATCACATTGAGAAATAAATGTAGGAAATACACAAAAATTAAGTTTTATGAGGTTGTTAGTGAAACTTGGAATACTACTGAAATACAAGAAAGAATAACCCAAGCAGCGGAAACGAAATTGCTAAGAGGAGTGAAGGGCTGACGGGTTTAAATGGACCAAGAAACGAAGCCATAACAACAGAGCTTAATATGTTGGCTATAAATGAGAAAGTCTAATCGACAAAGATGGCTAGAACATCTACAAAGAATGACAGATTCGAGACTACTAGAGGAAGCCTTCAGTTTCATACCTGTATGCGAAGATCATAAGGAACAGGGTGAGAACGAAGGCTGGATACTTGTAAGACGGAGCAGATTTAGGGCTTGGACTGTGATGGGGGAAGATGAACATCAATTTCTAGAGGTTACCACCAGACGCATAGTGTCGAAACTTTATGAGGTGAGACACTAAGTACTCCCACAGTGGAGCCACTGCCGCCAGTTCAATGTGAGTTAAACGCAATGGCGTGTAAAACTTAAGGACGAAAGTAACTGTCGCATGATGTATCACTGCCAAGTAACATAACTCGATGAAACTTGGACCATACATGGAAAGGACAGAAGGCAACTAAAAGAAATGCGCCATGACACGAACAGAAATGACGCTTATATTTAAAGACAATAGCTACACTGAAGTCGCGACAGTTCATGACGGTCTCCTTCGCTTTACAAACGATTGAACATGTTTCTTAATAGAGTGTGTGAATACTACCGCAATAGATGGTGTACTTACTACGTGTTCCCAATGCTGGCCGCTACTTTGTTGAGGATTTCTTGAAGCAGGGAATTCCATTCCTAAACCAACGTGGTTGACGGATGGTATTTGGTGCATGTGGACGTGTTGAAATACGTCCCCCGAACGCATCCCGACGTGCTAGATGGAATGTACAACTGTGCTGCCGCCGTTTACTGATAGGTGGCGACAACGGTAAGTAGCGGTCGAAAGAAACAGATCGCAGACGTCAGGAATTTAGCTTGGACCTCTGTCAACATTCAAAAATTAGTCGATTTGTGTCTGCATTATGAAGTTGTCCTTGATTGAAAATGTCAGTTTACGAGCCTAATTCTCGTCGTCGTTTGCCAGAGGTGTTACTGTTTTGTTTCAATATCAAGAAAACAGCGGCTGAGTCTCATCGAATGCCCTCAAGTACGTATGGCAAAGACGATATTAGTGAAAGAACGCTTCAAGAACGGTGATTTTAACGTCGTATGCCGGCATAATGGTGGAAGAGAGAATGTTTTCGAGCATTAAAGTCAGTACCGCTATTAGATTTTTCTCGTTTTTTTTTTTGTTTTTGTTTTTGTTTTGTTTTCTTTTTTGCAGCGTTACATTTACACGATCATGATTTCGGCTTTAAGTTGCCATTATAAAGTGTTGTAATGTTATACAGTGCCTAAGATGGCATACTGTCGTATTTAAAATATACTATTAAACACATTGTGTAAGGGTCAGTATTTCTGGTAAATGTGGCTAACAGTATATTTTAAATACAACAGTATGGCGTCTTAGGCACTGTATAACATTAAAAGACTTGATAATGGCAACTTGAAACCGAGATCATGATCGTGTAAATGTAACTCTGCAAATAAAAAAACATTCTAATGGTGGTACTGACTTTAGACAAATATATTATGACTGTGGCTCCACATTGTGAAAAAATTATTAAATGTTTTCGAAGATGTAGAATTGGAGACATTGCTGAGTGAAGACTCGCGTCAGACTCAAGAAGAATTGGCACGATTAGTGGGAGCGACACAGAAAGCCATTTCAAAACGTCTCAAGGCTATGGGCATGCTCCAGAAAAAAGGAACTTAGGTCCCGTGTGAGCTGAAACCGAGAGACGCTGAACAGCGTTTGTGTTTTTGTGAACAGTTGCTTCGGAGACAAAAACGGAAGGGATTTCTGCATCGACTTGTGACCGGGGACGAAAAATGGGTTCATTACGATAATCCTAAATGCAAAAAATCGTGGGGATATCCCGGCCATGCTTCCACGTCGACGGCCAAACCCAATATTCACGGCTCCAAGATCATGCTCTGCATTTGGTGGGACCAGCTCGGCGTCGTGTACTATCTGGTGTTAAAACGAAGTGAAACAACAACAGGTGCTCGTTATCGAACGCAGTTAATGCGTATGAGCAGAGCATTAAAAGACAAACTACCGCAATTCAGCGAGAGGCACGATAAAGTGATTTTGCAGCACGACAACGCTCGACCCTACGTTGCAAAAGAGGTCAAAACGTACTTGGAAACGTTAAAATGGGAAGTCCTAACCCACCCGCTGTATTCTCTATACATTGCTCTCTCTGACTATCACCTGTTTAGATCAGTGGCGCATGGCCTGGCTAACCAACACTTCCGATCTCATGAAGAATTCACAAATTGGATCGATTCGTGGAGCGCTTCAATAGATGAACAACTTTTTCGACGCGGGATTCGTACACTGTCCGAAAGATGGGAGAAAGTAGTGGCCAGCGATGGAAAATACTTTGAATGATACATGTGTAACCAGTTTCTGAAGTTAAAATCCGCGTCATGTTTCTTCTAAAATGATCGACGTTTCGACCCCTCTGCTGGGATCTTCCTGAGGATCTTCTGGTGTCCATTACTGCTAGAACACTGTCAGAGACGAGTGTCGCGCCGTCTTATAAAGGGGGAGTTTTCACGCGTTCCTGTTGGAGAAGTGATAGTATTGGTTAAAATTCATATGGCTACCATTGGCGGGCCATAGTCATTGGCTAATATTCCCGCTCTGATGCAGATATTAGCCAATGACTATGGCCCACCAATGGTAGCCATGTGAATGTTAACCAATACTATCACTTCTCCAACACGAACGCGTGAAAACTCTCCCTTTATAAGAGGACGTGACACTCGTCTCTGACAATGTTCTAGCAGTAGTGGACACCCAAAGATCCTGAGGGGTCGAAACGTCGATCATTTTAGAAGAAACATGACGCGGCCTAATAACCCAGAAGATTTTAACTTCAGTGACAACGGCCACGAAAGCCTGCAGACTTACATGTAACCAGTTTGTTTCATTAAAGCCTCAAATGTGGGGGAAAAAACGGCGGAAGCAAAGTTATACACCTTGTAACTTTGGGAAACGGGCAAGCGAATCCATTCACCACATATCTTCTCGTTTCAAGAGCACCTCCACTTGCGCTGTTCGATGCAGCCGAGCACTGTCAATCACAGAAATGGAGTAGAGGCGGAACGTACCTCTGAAAAGTCACAATATGGTTGACTGGTGTGTTTGTGTTCCCAAAGATTTGGAGGTTTTTACACCCATGGAACATTATGGCTTCCAAGACAATAACACATAGACCACCACGACGATCATGTTCGACAATGCACGACGCACCATTATATGGCGAAAGATGGAAATACGTAACGCACCCAGGATTAATACGCGTGTTGTGGTAAACTGTAGGGTGAATACGCTACATACACAGTGTGCAACACAATAAAAGGATCACATTTTCGAAACCCCTTAAATATTTACCATTGCAAGGCAGAAGTTTTAAATTTGGCTCACAGGTGCCTACAACATTCTTCTGTAATTGTGCAAAAGCGCGGAGCCCTGCGCCGTCACCCTCGGGCTCGGAGACGCTACAAAGGGTCGACACATGCGAGAAAAAGGGCCAGAGCTATGAAGTCATTTGAGGTGTAACTTGGGTTAAAGATGTCACACTGGCAGCAAATATCAGGACAATTCTGCCAATCGGTACCGTGGACGAGTCACGTGACGTGAAGGTCGTCACACCCCCTTTTACTCACATTTCACACCTTTTGATGTCTCTGCCATAGAGGCCTGCGTTACGGCGCCAGCGTTGAAACCACTCGCTTTGCTTACGGGTGGCTGAGGAAAACGTGTCAGACACACCGCCGTTCAGAATCGACGCGAAAAGGCCTCAGGTGGTAACGTAAGGAGCGCCAATAAACTAACCCTTCACTTGGAGTGTTGATTCCCACACATTTCGGGTTCGAGAGCGACACTTCGCCTTGTGATGAGTAACAGGACGACTTCCTTGCAATCTTTGACACTGTTGACACACAGCGCCCTCCCCTTCCCAGCCCTCTGGACGATTCAGCGCTTCTCTGTAGACATGGGCCAGCATCCCCATTGAACATGATCGCATCCCTTTGTAGAGTACCAGAAGCCCAATGTTTGCTTTGATATGCAGCGTGGAACCATTAGGGACCGTTCAAGACCATTCGCCGAAATCTCAGACTGATCTGAAGCAGCAAAAGTTGTTTATCAGGGTGTACACGACCCGGGACAACCGGGAGATCCGGGAAAAACCCGGGAATTTTTTCATCCGAGAGAAAACCGAGAAAAACCCCGGAACTGTTTAGAATTTCGGGAATTTTTCATTGTTTTAGTTTTCAGTTAAATTTTTGTGATTTTGACTGGTAAGAACCAATACTCAAACAAAGGATATTACTGTTATCCCGCTACTGCAGAATAATACTGCAGCAACAAAACATGAACAACAGAAGAAAAAAAACGAAAATAAAACTTGAGTTGCAAAGGAAATGCGCCATATACCACAACAAAACAAGTCTCTTACAAGCGTCTGCCAACTGCAATGTGTGTAAAAGGCTTTAAGAAGACTTCAATGCTTCCTAACAACAAATTGCCTCCGATGACCGTGATGTGACAACTGTTTAAATTAGTATAACTTTGAACATAGCTGCTAAGGTTCAGTGACCGTGTCAGAATTATATAGGAACAAATAACCCCTCGGTCAGAAATATTAAGTCAAAATTGACCTGGTTTCTACGCTACTATGAGCGTCGTCTTCAGAATTAGACTAACTTTTCTAAAAGATATTAGGTATATAGTACATTAACAAAATTAAAGTTTGTACTGACTGGAAAAGATGCAGTACTTACAAGTCACATATTAAAAAAGATCTGATTCATTAGGTATCCTTTCTTACACAAGATGCGTTGATGATATTCTAGTCATCTATAACGGACCCGCCGATAGAATTGATCATATATTTAAACTTTTTAACGACCTCCATGAAAAAATTTCTTTCACTATTGAACTCGAAAACGAAAACCGCCAATTACATTATTTAGACTTGACGCTTACAATAGAAGACAATAACATCACTTTCAATATTTTTCGAAAAGAAACGTATACTGACCAAATCGTGCCTGCTTCCTCTTTTCATCCACAGTCTCAAAAAATGGCCTTTTTTCACTCTGTCCACCGAGCCACCTCCATACCACTTTCAACAGAAAAGTTTCATGAGGAGATTAATTTACTTAAAGCCATAGCAGTCAATAACGAATATACGCCTAACATAGTGGACGATATCCTAAAAAAGAAAACTGCAAGAACTACCACGCTCAACACCTCATGCCCTGATATTAACCCAAAAAACCGTTTTTCTATTCCTTTCATAGGACCCATTTGCTATCAGATTCAGCGCATGCTTCGCAACAAATACAACTGCAATGTTGCCTTCTCTACTAATAATAATCTAAAGAGAAACTTCATTCATAATTTGAAATCGATTCGCTCCCCTACAGAACGTTCTGGCGTTTATAAGATCGTCTGCGACACCTGCTCCCCTATTATATAGGGCAAACTGGACGTGCTTTCAGCATCAGATGTAAAGAACATCTTTTGAGAAAGAACGGCACTAGTCCCCTAAATTCATCCTTTGCCGATCATCTCTTAATTACTGGACACGTGCCTAAAGCCATTGGCCGATAACAATATTCTGCATACCGAAAAGAAGGGGCGTAGGTTAGATGTCTTAGAGGAATTGCAGATTTTCAAACATCTCACTCGTCATAATGGCCTCATTCTCAACGAACAGCAGCAGCTGCGAAATAAAAACTTTTTTGACTGTATAGAGCCATTGCTTGATCTTTGATTCAGATTTCCTCATGCAGTTTACCGAAATGTTGTTTTCCTGTCACATCTTTGCTGCTTTCTTGTATGTCAGAACTAACATTTTTTACGTTATAAAATGTATCTCTATTTAAAGAAGATAAATATGTAACTTCATCCTGTTATTATTAATGCTTACGTTATGCCTGAATCAGCTGCATCACAATTTCATGGGTCTAATATTGAATGTATAGTAGCCTAGTTGTTTCTGCGGCTACTAGATGGCGCTCGTAGCAACACCATGTTTAATTGCCCACACTTTCTAAGGTGGGCACCTCAGTCTCGTTGCAGCCCTTGTTCACAGAGCGAGCGGCCCTTAGCGGCTCGCCATCTCACAATTGTTCATGACGTCGCCTTACCGGCTCAGATCTTTTTTAATATGCGACTTTTAAGTACTGCATCTTTTCCAGTCAGAACAAACTTTAATTTTATTGATGTACTATATACCTAATATGTTTTAGAAAAGTTAGTCTAATTCTGAAGACGACGCTCATAGTAGCGTGGAAACCAGGTCAATTTTGACTTAATATTTGTGACCGAGGGCTTATTTGTTCCAATGTTTAAATTAGATTCGTTTGAGTTGTTGCGGGCGGGCTCTTGCGCATGCGCAGTTGGAGTCGCGTTTGAGTAGTACAGGGTGTTTCAAAAATGACGGGTATATTTGAAACGGCAATAAAAACTAAAAGAGCAGCGATAGAAATACACCGTTTGTTGCAATATGCTTGGGACAACAGTACATTTTCAGGCAGACAAACTTTCGAAATTACAGTAGTTACAATTTTCAACAACAGATGGCGCTGCGGTCTGGGAAACTCTATAGTACGATATTTTCCACATATCCACCATGCGTAGCAATAATATGGCATAGTCTCTGAATGAAATTACCCGAAACCTTTGACAACGTGTCTGGCGGAATGGCTTCACATGCAGATGAGATGTACTGCTTCAGCTGTTCAATTGTTTCTCGATTCTGGCGGTACACCTGGTCTTTCAAGTGTCCCCACAGAAAGAAGTCACAGGGGTTCATGTCTGGCGAATAGGGAGGCCAATCCACGCCGCCTCCTGTATGTTTCGGATAGCCCAAAGCAATCACACGATCATCGAAATATTCATTCAGGAAATTAAAGACGTCGGCCGTGCGATGTGGCCGGGCACCATCTTGCATAAACCACGAGGTGTTCGCAGTATCGTCTAAGGCAGTTTGTACCGCCACAAATTCACGAAGAATGTCCAGATAGCGTGATGCAGTAATCGTTTCGGATCTGAAAAATGGGCCAATGATTCCTTTGGAAGAAATGGCGGCCCAGACCAGTACTTTTTGAGGATGCAGGGACGATGGGACTGCAACATGGGCCTTTTCGGTTCCCCATATGCGCCAGTTCTGTTTATTGACGAAGCCGTCCAGGTAAAAATAAGCTTCGTCAGTAAACCAAATGCTGCCCACATGCATATCGCCGTCACCAATCCTGTGCACTATATCGTTAGCGAATGTCTCTCGTGCAGCAATGGTAGCGGCGCTGAGGGGTTGCCGCGTTTGAATTTTGTATGGACGGAGGTGTAAACTCTGGCGCATGAGACGATACGTGGACACTGGCGTCATTTGGACCGCAGCTGCAACACGGCGAACGGAAACCCGAGGCCGCTGTTGGATCACCTGCTGCACTAGCTGCGCGTTGCCCTCTGTGGTTGCCGTACGCGGTCGCCCTACCTTTCCAGCACGTTCATCCGTCATGTTCCCAGTCCGTTGAAATTTTTCAAACAGATCCTTTATTGTATCGCTTTTCGGTCCTTTGGTTACATTAAACCTCCGTTGAAAACTTCGTCTTGTTGCAACAACACTGTGTTCTAGGCGGTGGAATCCCAACACCAGAAAAATCCTCTGTTCTAAGGAATAAACCATGTTGTCTACAGCACACTTGCACGTTGTGAACAGCACACGCTTACAGCAGAAAGACGACGTACAGAGTGGCGCACCCACAGACTGCGTTGTCTTCTATATCTTTCACATCACTTGCAGCGCCATCTGTTGTTGAAAATTGTAACTACTGTAATTTCGAAAGTTTGTCCGCCTGAAAATGTACTGTTGTCCCAAGCATATTGCAACAAACGGTGTATTTCTATCGCTGCTCGTTTAGTTTTTATTGCCGTTTCAAATATACCGGTCATTTTTTAAACACCCTGTACCTTCTCCCGCTTCTCGTTACTGAAATGTGGCTGGGCGCCACTACTTAATATTGCCCCGGTTGGGAAATAATAGTAAATCTGGGGCTGATGCACAGAGCAGTCTGAGTTGTGGTGGGGAGGTGGGTCGTCTCCACGTGACCTGTGTTTACTTCAGTGTATTTGTTGCTCTCACGTCAAATGATGACAAAACGGATTTATGTGGCCGGGAGCTATCAAATGAATTAAAATACGTTAGCATAATTACGGAGGGCAAAAATATGTTATTAGTTTCAGATATTGGTTCCACCTTTCTGACAGTCAAGCTTAATCGCCTTGCAGAAAAATGAAGTTATTTTTGCCGGCTTCCTGAAGAGATTTGGCTTTCATTAATCTGTTCTGCTGACGCAGTCAATTTATTTGAAACGAAGTATTTAATTTCACACTATTGGCTAGTTTCAACTGTTCGCTGCATTTTAAGTGCACGGAAGGCATTGTGCCATAATAAAGAACCAAACATGAGATAATACAGAACTAGTACTCCAAGAAAATTTACATTCGAGTGTGCATTTTAAGCCGAATTACGCATTTTAGTATGGTTCACGAAGTTCCGGCGCTCTTGAAGTATCCTCTGATGTCTTGTTTCTTTTATGACATAATGCAAGATCTTTTAATGTCTTACACGTACGAACATATATATGGGCTTTCTGCGTCATCGTAGCTGCGCAAGCGCGGTGACGCCTGTTATCTGGCGCGCTCTTGCAACTGCTGAAACGAAGCTAATTCTAACAGGTTGCAGGAAAATATTGCGAATGGTAGTTTCAAAAGCGTTACATTCAAAGCTAATTTCCTTTTACCCAATATGAACTATGTGCGAGAATGCACAATGAATATCTTAAATCACAAAGTGTTTGGTTTAAAAAATCAACTCTTTGAGAACGACCATTTAGAAGAATTTCGAGCCCAGAACATCAAACGTTTACGTCGCAATTGAAACTTTTACTGGCACATTGGTGTGATGTATCTTAAAGAGTACCACGCGCAAAAAAGATCAACATTATATGTGGAAGCTAAACTTCTCTTCCAGCTTATTAAATGGTTCAAATGGCTCTCAGCGCTATGGGGCTTAACTTCTGAGTTCATCAGTCCCCTAGAACTTAGAACTACTTAAACCTAACTAACCTAAGGACATCACACACATCCATGCCCGAGGCAGGATATGAACCTGCGACTGTAGCGGTCGCGCGGTTCCAGACTGTAGTGCTTAGAACCGCTTGGCCACCCCGGCCAGCTGCAGCTTATTAATCTTCGGACCAATATTATATGTGAATGCTATGTATATTAATTTAAACCACTAACGTTTCTTATTTGTGTGTTCACGCTACTTAAGACTGATCTTGCTATTGGCTGATTATATCACGTGACCTATGCTGTCATCAGCTAGCGAGGTCACGTGACATGAGCTATGACTGGTCTACAAAAGCGCATCATAATCTCGATTTCAATGCTTCGAAAGTAACATTCGTTGTTTGGCGGAATTCAAATTTATACCTTCGTAATACAAAAATATGTAGCGTAGATGTTGCTACACATCAAAGGTCTTAAAAAACCTGTCCCCCCCCCCCCTCCTCGAATTTCGTTTTCTGAAGTGCCGGGAAATTCTACGTTGGTATATAAAACCATAATCATTCAAAGGATTGATGAGTTTTACAGTGCTGAGGAATAACTGAAAACGGAAAAAGTGTATTTTCACCTGGAGAAAGTGTATTTTTAACCAGGAAATCCGGGAAAAATCCGGGAATTATTTTCCTTGTGCACGTATACTAGCTGTTTATTCTTTTTGAGCCCTCCTGTTTCGCACTTTACAGTGGCGTGATCGCAGAGGACAGCGTTATTGACACATGCGATAGTATAATGGCGAAGGGTCCATCTAAGATCACCTACTTCCGCAACACCCTCGTCGCCACCTACCCGCCTCTGTTGAGCACTCCAAAAATGTTCCTATACAGAGACGAACTGTGTCCTAGGTGCTTGCAGACAAACTGCTGAGATTCGGCTTGCCTACTAGGAGGCAATAAAGCGACAGTATAGGCTGCCTGATGGCGCTTAGACTCATTGACCAGTTGTCCATACACTTCACATGAGATCAACAAAGGCGGTGTATGGCACTCCAATGGTATTGCTGAACTGGGTAATCTCAGAGGAGCCTTTGCCGTCTTATTCACGCATGTGACAATGGAACAACTTCCTCGATCCCGTCACAGAAGGGTGCGAAACAAGAAGGCTGAAAAAGCTTCGTCAGATCACGTTCAAATTTTGGCGAACGGTCCTTAGTGGTCGCACCCTATACACCACAGCAAAGACTGTTGTGGCACTGCATTCCAGAGGAATACGATCACGTTCAACGGGCCACCACATTGCCCTTTGAGAGGGGCTGAAGCGTCTTTGACGTGTCAGCGTGTCAACGGTTGTCAAGAAAATCGCACCATGAACTCTGACCGCGAAATGTGTGGGAACCAACTCCACAAGGGTCAAATGGCACTAAGCACTATGGGACTTAACGTCTGAGGTCAACAGTCCCCTAGACTTTACTTAAACCTAACTAGCCTAAGGACATCACACACATCCATGCCCGAGGTAGGATTCGAACCTGCGACCGTAGAAGCAGCGCGGTTCCGGACTGAAGCTCCTAGAACCGCTCGGCCACAGAGGCCGGCTCCACAAGGAAAGGCGTGGTTTTATTGACGCCCTTTATACCACTCCTCGAGACCGTTTCATGTCAATCCTCAGCGCCGATGTGTAAGAAATGTTTTCCTCGGGCGTTCACAAGAATACTGCGAGATTTCAAGACTGGGCGTTGCTGTTCTAACTTCCATCACAGGGGCGTCAAAAGAAGGGGTGAAACGTGGGTAAGAGGGGATGAGAGGACCTCACAACGTGTGACACGTCCAAGGTGGCGTGATGGTATTTGGTATCAATGTGACATCATTGTTGTTGTTGTTGTTGTTGTTGTGGTCTTCAGTCCTAAAACTGGTTTGATGCAACTCTCCATGCTACTCTATCCCGTGCAAGCTTCTTCATCTCTCAGTACCTACTGCAGCCTACATCCTTCTGAATCTGCTTAGTGTATTCATCTCTTGGTCTCCCTCTACGATTTTTACCCTCCACGCTGGCCTCCAATACTAAATTGGTGTACCCTTGATGCCTAAGAATATGTCCTACCAACCGGTAACTTCTTCTTGTCAAATTGTGCTACAAACTCCTCTACTCCCCAATTCTATTCAATACCTCTTCATTAGTTACGTGATGTACCCATCTAATCTTCAGCACTTTTCTGTAGCACCACATTTCGAAACCTTCTATTCTCTTCTTGTCCAAACTATTTGTCGCCTATGTTTCACTTTCATACATGGCTACAGTCCATACAAACACTTTCAGAAACGACTTCCTGACACTTAAATCTATACTCGATGTTAACAAATTTCTCTTCTTCAGAAACGCTTTCCTTGCCATTCCCAGTCTACATTTTATATCTTCTCTACTTTGACCATCATCGGTTATTTTGCTCCCCAGATAGCAAAACTCCTTTACTACCTTTAGTGTCACATTTCCTAATCTAATTGCCTCAGCATCACCCGACTTAATTCGACTACATTCCATTATCCTCGTTTAGCTTTTGTTGATGTTTATCTTATATCCTCCTTTCAAGACACTTTCCATTCCGTTCAACTGCTCTTCCAAGTCCTTTGCTGCCTCTGATAGAATTGCAATGTCATCAGCGAACCTCAAAGTTTTTATTTCTTCTCCATGTATTTTAGTACCTACTCAAAATTTTTCTTTTGTTTCCTTTACTGCTTGCTCAATATACAGATTGAATAACATCGGGGATAGGCTACAACCCTGTCTCACTCCCTTCCCAACCACTGCTTCGCTTTCATGCCCCTCGAATCTTATAACTGCCATTGGTCATACAGTTAAGCTGCATGCCCTCGGGAAAAATTACGGCTGTATTTTCCCCTTGCTTTCAGCCGTTCGCAGTACCAGCACATCATTAACCCACCTTATACCTCACATGTACCCCTGAGCTCCGACCCTTCCTCGGATGTGTCGACACCTTACTGTTCGAAAACGTCGCCGAGCATATTACAGAGGAAGGCCGTAGGGACTTTTGAGGATAATTTCGAAAAAGTGAGCCTTTGTGCTTCGCAATGTAGATCTCGTCTTGGAGTTCGCTTTCAACGTTTCTGGGCAGCTGTTTTGGAAAGGGAGTGGAGACTGTAATGGTTCTTTATTTACGTGGCCATTACGGCACTCCAACCCCAGTTCTCGATACCAGTAATATCGTACTACTTTTCTGCGAAGTGACAGACATATATTTGTGACAATATTCACATTTGGTTTTATTAACGTATAGGTATTCCGATGTGTCAATATATTACAGTGATATGGTTCTTGTGTATATTCATTTCTGCGAGACTGACATAATCTTTGACTTACTTGTAACCGTTGTGGCGCGAATGCACACAGAGCAGTCTTTGTTTCACTTTGCAGAAGTTAAGTTGTTATTTCGCTTTGTAAAAGAACAGTCAAGTCTTGTGTTTGGTTAAAGTGGAAATTAAAAGTATGAAGATTGATACAAAACTGTTTTCTTGATGATGTGACAATTAAGAAGAAGTGTGGTGTGCGTACTGTAAGACCTTCGGTACACACACCATCAGATTATTAGACTTTTCGCTCTATCGAAGTAGGCGAGTGGCAGCAAAATGTCTGGTGGGCTTATCGTGGCGTGTTTATCTTCTGCCGTTAGGTCAGACGATAGAAATGTCACTTGCTCGCTTAGAGTAGCAGATTGACGGTGACCAACTTTAAACAGAACTTGATTAATTTTCACACACATTTATCATAATAATAAAAAGCATAGACATTACGTAACTTGATTCTGGATGCTGTTTACAATTGACAATCTGAAGTTCCTTTGGTCTTGGTACGTTAATGTTATTCCCACATATCTCTGATACTTGGCGAAGTGTCTATACATTTATCTTCATGGGTATGTACAGGAATATGATAATCTTCTTAGGTTCAGACTAATGCAGACTGAGTAATTGGAGGTGTGTACACCATTCAGGTATCACTGCGCAAGTGTGATCCGCGAGGAGAAAAGGTTCTACGTTAGCAGCAATCTCATTGGCTGCATTACGTATTAATACGCAGAGCAGCGGAAGCACAATTTGGTCCGTCTCTAATCCAGCGCCATCTCATAGTGCGGAGATGGACGAGCGCTGCGCCTGCGCTGTTGTGCTTAGCGGGGCGCGCTCTAGTGGGGAAGTTGTGTACGTGCTGACTACGCGGAACTATGTACACAACAAGAAGTATATGTGAATTTACAAGAAGTTTAATAAAAATGTGGATCATGAAAACCAAGTCAAAAATTAATTCTACCATACCATTGTTCTGATCTGGGATTGTTTGATCATTAAGAATTTCCTGAAAAACGCATATGTTAGGTCTTCAAATATTGCTAAAATACAGATCTGGACCTTCAAGCAGTCAAAGTGGAATCACCCTAGAATCAACAAGATGAGCCATAACAACTTCGACATATTCTACGTGGGAATCCATTCAAGATTAGTGCCAATATTAATAACTTTTTTACAGTGACTTCATTATTTCCATTTTGACGATACCATCCATAGTCAGGGAGAGGCTACAACCCTGTCTCACTCCCTTCCCAACCATTGCTTCCCTTTCATGCCCCTCGACTCTTATAATAACTGCCATCTGGTTTCTGTACAAATTGTAAATAGCCTTTCTCTCCCTGTATTTTACCCCTGCCACCTTTAGAATTTGAAAGAGGGTATTCCAGTCAACATTGTCAAAAGCTTTCTCTAAGTCTACAAATGCTAGAAACGTAGGTTTGCTTTTCCTTAATCCGTCTTCTAAGATAAGTCGTAAGGTCAGTATTGCCTCACGTGTTCCAATATTTCTACGGAATCCAAACTGATCTTCCCCGAGGTCGGCTTCTACCAGTTTTTCCATTCAAGTATAGATTTAAGTGTCGGGAAGTCGTTTCTGAAAGTATTTGTATGGAGTGTAGCCATGTATGGAAGTGAAACATGGACGATAAAAAGTTTGGACAAGAAGAGAATAGAAGCTTTCGAAATGTGTTGCTACAGAAGAATGCTGAAGATCGGTAGATCACTTAACTAATTATGAAGTATTGAATAGAATTGGGGAGAAGAGGAGTATGTGGCACAACTTGACAAAAAGAAGGGACCGGTTAGTAGGACATGATCTGAGGCATCGAGGGATCACAAATTTAGCATTGGAGGGCAGCGTGGAGGGTAAAAATCGTAGAGGGAGGCCAAGAGACGAATACACTAAGCAGATTCAGAAGGATGTGGGTTGCAGTAGGTATTGGGAGATGAAGAAGCTTGCACAGGATAGGGTAGCATGGAGAGCTGCATCAAACCAGTCTCAAGACTGAAGACCACAACAACAACAACATCCATAGTCAATAACTTTGTTGTTGCCCGATAAAGTGAAAATATGCTGCGTGAGCAACATTATTAAACTGATTTCTAACCTACATCGCAAGTGGTGGGATTGTTAGAAGAGCCAGCCTGTAAATTTTTTAGATGGCACTGAAACCGTAGTTTTCGTCGGTAAATGCCGCGGCCTTACCCAGTACGGAAACTATGAGCGGCGCCCGCTTCGGCTCTCGCCAGCAGCGGAGCTAGCGGCGCCGGCCCCTGCCGCTGTCAGCGCAGGCAGGGGATGTCCGCGCCGCTTGAGCTCTGTGCGCAGTGCGCACATCCCGGCAGGCAGTGGCGGACGCGTCAGCCGCGGCCACTAAGCAGAGGTACAGCGGCGCCACCTGCTAACGCCGGCCGCGCACAAAGCGACGCCTCTGCCCTGGGGCACCGCCCGCTCTCCGCTCTCCGCTCTGCCGTTAACGAGCCGGCAGAGGCGCAGCTGTCAACCTCTGCCGCTGCGGCCGCTCGGAGCTCATGTCCGGCCTCTGTTCGCTCTGAAGCGGCTGCCGCGGCTCCGCACAGCACAGATCACACGCCGACAAGCAGCCGTCCTCTGCACGGCTTGTACCGCCACGCCGCGCCTTGTCGACAGGGATTTCGCGATAATCGCTCTCCCCATTCCGCACTACACTGCCGCCGTCAGCCGACATCGACTGATCTCAAGCACCCCTCTCCCACATTTCGACAGACAGCTTTCCGGTCACACACACGTTAAAGACCAGTGGTTCCCAACCGGGGTGGAGATAAAATGAGTGTAAAATGAAATTTTCAGAGTGGTAAAAAGTAAATAATTTCACTCTGTTTCAGTCACGAAACTAAGTTTCTTAAAAAAAAAAAAATACATATTGCTATCATCTCAATTTTATAAGACTTTAGTAACATGTTAGCAATAATTAATTTTCTTAGGTCATAGCATTAATGCAGTTGGCTCCTGCAAGAAGCAATTACCACCCTGCACTACTACAGAAGTCAGACAGACACTCCTAACGTACCAAAAATACCTGAAATACTTTCAGCAATAAATGTCTTCTGGAGTCGTCTGCTGTAAGGAAAAGACACAACAATATTCTAGTTTCTTACCTAACTAGTGGGGTACTTAGGGACTGGTGTATTGCTAGTAAGTTTGAGAAAAACATTAAACACACGGAAAATATTATTTATTGCAAAGTCTGAGAAAATCAAGTGAAACTTTCCGGGTTCTTTTCGCAATAGGTGGTTACCACTTCTGAATAGGAACCCTGCTAATGAAATTTATATAAAAAGTGTGGGAAAGCTCTTTTATCCCTCTCCTTTAAGATTATTATACACTTGGCAGAATGGCTGAGAGCCACGCCTACTCAAATTGAATAATTATCCGACTGAATTTTTCTAAGTACAGTCGAGGCTGTCGCGTGAGAAATGTAATGAAGTGATGTGACTGAAGTATGTTATTTCTAATGGAGGAAAGGTGGGGCTCGCCTAAGCTGTAGCACACAATACCGTGATATGTGACAACTGCTGCCTGCGTCGTTCGCCGCTGGAAAACAACAAAACTATCGCTTTCTATCTGGGTTGACCTTGATGAAGTCAAGGACTCCTATCTGCCCCTTGTCTAACTATTCGCGTGGTGTACCGGTCAGAGAACCAGTCCACCGCGATGCCACTCAATGTTTGCTCGCTGGCGCTAACTAATACTCTGGCTGTGTTCACACCGCACATTAAGTGTCACAGCCTACACAGTGAACAAACGCTTAATCGTGAGTGACTCAATATAGACTATCACTCCGATTCGCTAGCGACAGAGGTGCTCTCTCAGAGCAGTACTGAATAGAGACTTTGTTCCTCAATCTCTGCGTACACAAACGAGCGCACTCGCTCCCGCTACATCTTCCCGCTTCAAGAGCGTCACCGGGACGACCCCTCTCCACCTAAAAAGCGAAAGGTTGTATCATCTGCTGTCTTTCCGTCTTTCCTCCGGCTCATTGCGTCGGAAATAGTCCACCAATCAGCGTTACTCTTACAAACGGGAGAATGGCGCTCCGTTTAAGCCGACAAATCCGGAAATATATAGCATCAGCGTAGGGCATTCACTGTCCACCTGTGAGAACTCTGAAACTGTTCACTAGGTCCACCAAAAAATGTGTATTCTGGGGATCTCCCAAACAATACAGCGGGTTTTGCTTTTAAGGTGAACACGCAGGCCATTGTCCCTTTTCTCTGGCAAAAACTGTTTTGGTCCCTGGCCAGTAGGCCGACCTGCACAGCTGTGTGCTAACTTTTTCCTATGGACTTCCCAGCGGGCTGGTTGCCTCTGCTGAACAAAAACTCCTGTGGCCGTCGTGTCTTGAATGTTTGTGTACGCCAGCCTTGACTTTTTAATCTCGGTTCACACTTGCAATTTATTTATTAGATTTGCATATCGATTCAATGGAAGTATGTAAGGTGTCAGGCAAATCCAACACCTTCCATGAAAACCCTGACATGATAAGCAAATCCAGTAGTATGTCACATAGCTCCGAATAAATTGTGACATTAAATTAACCAAAGTAATACGAGTAACGAGTGAGCAAATGGAATATCACACACTAGCACAAGAATGCCTAAATGCATGTCATAACTTCCCACCGTGAGACAGACGCAGTTCCGAGGGAGAAACGAGAACAGAAGCCGAGAGCAGAACTGTGTTAAGCGAGAAGGCCCTACGATAAGGGACGGACACCCACGTCGCCAGCTAACCTCTAGGACCACACCCCAGCCGCAAGTTTTAGCGTGAGACTTTTTCGCATCTCTGTTACGTCAGGACCACCACCCAGCCCATGTTAAAAGCTAGAGCCCTCCAGAAGAACAGTATAGATCTTACGATAACACAAAAAGGGCCACAACCCAGCGGCAAGTTTTAGCGTGAGACTTTTTCACGTCTCTGCAACGTCAGGACCACCCCCCAGCCCATGTTAAAAGATAGAGCCCTCCAGAAGAACAGTATAGATCTTACGATAACGCTAAAAGGACCACACCAGCTGCAAGTTTTAGTGTGAGACTTTTTCGCGTCTCTGTTACGTTGCAAACTTTAAAAACATTGCGCCACCACGAAAAGTATAGCGTTTCTCATTAGATAGACAGAATTTTTGTAGGCGGAGCTTAAGGTTAACATTGAGACCCTCATTGGTCAGATGAAAACACAGCCAGATAGTTTCTTTAAACCAACTTCGGTAAACTGTAGTAAGGAGAAGTTAGGACGGAGAGTTGCTTCCGAGATGGCGTGGTGAGCGGAGCTGTGCTGTCCGCCGCCCCCTGACGAACACCGACAAGGTAATGAACGCACGCAATGCCGCATAACAGCGCATAAAGCTTCACTCAGAACTTCAGAAGTCTCATCTGTTACACCCCCTTTTTGCGTAATACTAATGTCGATCGTCAATTAAAGCTCATGGTGTTCACCTTTGCCAATTGAAGTAAAAATCTGGAATGCGATGATTTTTCTGTTATATAGTTATTGAGAAGCCACATCAGCCACTGTAATTTACGACAAGTTAGATAAGTAATTAAAGATAATTGAGGGTCACTGTAGACCATTTTGATAGTTTTCTCTTTTGTGAAACTTAATTAAAACCTATATTATAGATGTGATATGGCATAGGTCATCCTTCGATCCATTGTAGAACTTGGAAACCCATTCAGGGAATATTCGTTCACATTTTTGTTGAACGCAGTTGGTTTTTACCACCCTGTATTAAAACATTTCCTTTTATCAATAGTGCAATTTATAAACAATGTTTTGTGAGTAGAATAAAATTTCCAACGGTAAACTTAACTGCTTTTTCGACGTTATTTTACCAGCTAACTAAAAATAGGAAAGCCTTGAACCCCTTCCACTAAATTTAGTTAGTATTAAGATTCTTTTACAGGAAATGCAGTGGAGCTGACGCTGAAATCATTAAGTATTTGGTTATATCATCGCTAGTCTCACTGAACTCTTCTGAATTCTACATGTCATGTGTGGTCTGGCGTCTCCTTACCAGCAACAGGTCCCAGGTTCAAACTAGTCAATTCCCTAAAAAAACATGCTCAGAGCGTCGTTGCGCGAAAGTGGTAGGGAGACACGATATAGAACAAACAGACACCACTCAGAATGTTAGAAGTATATAAAATTAACTCTACCCTATCGAGTTTGGGATCAAATGAAACGCCTTGATACACAGAATTCGATATAAGAAATGAAGATCAGGAGACCACGCCCCCTTAAAATATATGTAACAAATGCTAAATATCTCAGAAAAATGTATTCTCCAAGTTGCAGATAGTACTTACACTAGTCCTGAAACTGCTTCATTTCTCACTTCTAAACGGGCAAAAGAATTAATTAACATCACAACACAGCAGTGACTACATAAGGCCCACTATAGTGCTGTACACAGTTATAATAATAATTATTACTATTATTATTATTATTTTATTACTATTGCTATTAGGCTGCTGTCCGACACAAAGCATTAACAGCCTGAACACTTCCAATTTCGCCAGTTCAGAAGTATTGGTGCAGCAATCAAGTTATTTACGAACAGTAAGTGTAGTGTACACATTTTAACTTGGTTGATTTTGAATAGCGTTTTAGTGTGCAGGTCAAGCAAGAGCCACAATGGTGAGCAGGAGAAGTGTGTTTTGCAAGAAGTGTCTACTCTCACTGTGGATAGTAAGCTTTCTTATCTGAGAAGGAATTTTGGGTAGCACTTGCAATGCACCACGAATTCCTTCGTCATTCATTCTAACTCAGACACACACACACACACACACACACACACACACACACACACTCACTCACACACACACAATCCAAACGTCATTTATCTTTCGTCATTTTCAAAATGAAAGTGTTCCACAGAAACTCTTTCATTCCACAGTTTGGTTAGGTCCTAAAGTTAATTGGTGGACAGGGGGGGGGGGGGGGGGGAGCAGCAGACAACAGTGGAGGGGGAATGGGCGGGGTTACTAGGTAGTGTCTGATTGCACTCAGGGTTAATGGTCTATGAAAGGTCTGGAATCACTGTTGCAGGCAGTACGTATTTTAGTCAGCGACTCCCTCTCTGCGAAAGATGTGTAATGCAATGTAATAGACTCTTTCAACTTCAGGATTGATTCATTTTCCCTCGTTCAACCGTTCCGTCTCTTCATCGAATTATGTACTGCTGTATGGCAGAGGTTCCCAAATTTTTCTCCTGACGGAACACTTTGAGAGTCCTGGTGTTCCGAGGGAACTTCTTCGTTACTCTAAAGGCGAATAAAATTATTGAAAAATGAGAAAACTTGTTTTATTCAGTGATTAATTCAATTTTAAACCTTAGATCGTAATACAGAAATCGTAATAATTTAAAAAAAATGAATTAATATCGTCAAAATGTCGCATAAGCCGCCATGTTAATAAGAGCTTTTCACCTCCCACTGCACACCTGTGTTCTGGAGAACACTTTCTGAGAAACCCTGCTGCATAGGGTTTGTGCTCCTCCGTATCTCAGTGGTCACAATGTCTGGTTGCTATGCAAAGGACCCAGGTTCGATCTCTGCAACTGACCAAGATTTTTCCTTGGGAGGACAACTAGAAGGAAGTCAAGATCCTGAAAGACGACAACGACGGGAGATCGATGTGCTGACCTCAAGCCTCTCCATACGCATCCGAAGAGGATGATATGGTGGTCGATCGGTACCGATTGGTTCTCATGGTCTAGAACTTGGAGCCTTTTCTGTTTCCTGTGCATAGGCTGAAAAGAAAGTCGAAATGGAGAATTAGAAGCATTGGACCCAGCAACAAGATTGTACCTACCATCTGACCTGTGGAGGGGGGAGGGACCAATATTAGTTTCGCGTTTCCAGGTGGATGGCTAAATTCTTTTGAAATTTCAGAAAAAGAGGTTCTACATACACAATGTGATAGACAATCAAACAATTTAAAATAAGAGACTGTAAAATGGTATATATTAAACTCAGTGTAAGTCCAAATCCGCAATAGCTGTATATTGAGTTTCTCCCTGTATGGCGACCGTTTCATACCCTGGGTATATATCTTCAGGTCATATCTGCTTATACGCTTGCTAGTCAGTATCCATTAAATGTGCCGCCTTACTGTGGTCTGATACTGAGCTGCTACATCTGTCTGAGGGGGAGCCTTATGGCAGTTCGTTCTATTAAGGTCAGTTTTTTCTACAGCAGAACCTGCCCCCTCCCCCCCCCCCCCTTCTCCCGACTCCTGCCTTGCGTGTACTCATGTCCTGTAACAACCACGCATAAGAATATAGATAAAAACTGTAACAATTTTCTTAAAAAGCATTAAATTCATAAGACTTTAAATCGAAAATTTTTTCGCACGTACACGTACACCATGCCAATTAAAACGAGTGTGTTTAGGGAATAAAGAAGTACCCATTAAAAACTGAAACATTTGGTTAAATGTCGAATATACACTATACGATCAAAAGTATCCGGATATCCCCATAAACATATATTTTTCATATTAGGTGCATTGTGTTGCCACCTACTGCCAGGTACTCAATATCAGAGACCTCGGTAGTCATTAGTCATCGTGAGAGAGCAGAAAGGGCCGCCCCGCTGATTTCACGGACTTCGAACGTAGTCAGGTGATTTGGTGTCACATGTGTCATACGTTTGTACGCGAGTTACCACACTCCTAAAAATCCCTAGGTCTACTGTTTCCGATGTGATAGTGAAGTAGAAACGTGAAGGGACACATACAGCACAAAAGCGTACAGGCCGACCTCGTCTGTTCACTGAGAGAGACGGCGGACATTTGAAGATGATCGTAGTGAGTAATAGGTAGACATCTATCCAGACCATCACACAAGAATTGCAAACTGCATCAGCATCCACTGCAAGTACTATGACAGTTAGGCAAGAGGTGAGAAAACTTGGATTTCATGGTCGGGCGGCTGCCCATAAGCCACACATCACACCGGTAAATGCCAAAGGACGCCTCGCTTTGTGTAAGGAGCGTAAACATTGGACTATTGAACAGTGGAAAAACGTTATGTTGAGTGACGAATCACGATACACAATGTGGCGATCCGATAGCAGGGTGTGGGTATGGCGAGTGCCGGCGAACGTCATCTGCCAGCGTGTGAAGTGCCAAAAGTAAAATTCGGAGGCGATGGTGTTATGTGTGGTCGCGTCTTTCTTGGAGGGGGCTTGCAGCCCTTATTGTTTCGAATGGCGCTATCACAGCACAGGCCTACATTGATGTTTTAAGCACCTTCTTGCCCCCCCCCCCCCCCCACACACACACACTATTTGAGAGCAAATCGGTAATGGCGACTGCATCTTTCTACACGATCGAGCACCCATTCATAATGCACGGCCTGTGGCGGAGTGGTTACACGTCAATAACATCACTGTAATGGACTGGCCTGCACGTCTTCATATATATATATATATATATATATATATATATATATATATATATATAGTTAAGGCTCACCGGCCATTTGACCATCTTCTTCTGTGCGGATGCACAAACAGTGTCCGGAATCGGCAGTAAAGCCGCGAGTAGTGAGTATGATGGGCAGGGCCACTACGGTATAGTGCGGGACAATAAGTTGCTAATGTGGGTCTCACGGGAAACGTGTCAGAGATAAGTCCCTACGTTTGTACTATCCTCTGTGTCCTCGGTGGCTCAGATGGACGCCGGCACGGTAGCTCAGGATGTTCGGTCTGTAATAATAATAATAATATAAAAAAAACTGCGCGGGATTAGACCAGTGGTCTAAGGCGCTGCAGTCATGGACTGTGCGGCTGGTCCCGGCGGAGATTCGAGTCCTCCCTCGGGCATGGGTGTGTATGTTTGTCCTTAGGATAATTTAGGTTAAGTAGTGTGTAAGCTAAGGGGCTGATGACCTTAGCAGTTAAGTCCCATAAGATTTCAAACACATTTGAACTTTTTTTTATTAAAAAAACTGAGTGAAAAGATCAACAACGAGCTTCGACGGGTGTCATGTGACGTCCGCTACGACGAAATACAACGAACCATGAAGAGAATGAAAAAGTGGATAGAGCATCTGCCATGTAAACAAGAGATCCCGGTCGGGGCACACAGTTTCAACTGTCCCCATTGACTTTTATCAACGCCTGTATCCAGCTAAGGGTATTCATTTCATTGTAATCTTATTTATATCATACATGTTTCGCTTCATTTCAGTGTCACTGTAACAAATAGGTTTTTGTTATAAATCTGCTTGTCAATATCGTAAACAGTTCTCATGTATTTGCATTACCACTATGAAATGTATTAAACAACAATTACACTGATGACTTTTTGGTTCGTACTTCATTCTCAACGTCCTTCCACAAACAGGTGCTCGAGTTTTAGAACATTGCTCTTCACTCACACTGGTGTGGTTGCTAATTTTTGTGTGGTCGCCCAGAACAGAAACGAATGTGAAAGTCATTAGACTCAACAAAAAAAGCATCCCTTAACGCCACAAAAAAACTTTCAAATTAAAGGCAACCACAGAAAAGCCACCCATTAAAACTACGAAACATCAGCAACCAAACGTAATTTAAACTAATAAAAGATATAGTAGATAAATAACAATCCCTCTAACCACCACTCAAAGTAGTTCCACACAAAAAAGCCGACACATCCACACATGATCACTCACCCAAGTCAGTACTGTAGTAAAGTGTCTTAGTGCTGTAGTGAAGCAACTTCAACGAAGTAATAATTCGTGCAAACAGAAGTTAGGACATACTTCTACCCAATAAACACACACACACACACACACACACACACACACACATACATACACACACAGGGGAATAGCAGACGTTTCCAAAGCCACAGAAAACAAAACGAACGACGCTCGTATCTCGCAACATCAAAACAAAATGCACTTGGTGTAAGTGCATCTGCATAATACGAAAAGGTAAATATACTCAGCCCCTAGCAAAGTGCAGTGTTTTAGAAATCGAGCACCTATGTGTGGAGGAACTCAGGGAATGGAGTAGAAGTAAAAACCGTGAGTAATAATTGCAATTTAATACCGTTTGAGAACAGTAATATAAAACATAGGAATTACTCGTGATCTTGACTCACAGATTTGTAAGAAAAACCAAACTGTTACAGTGACCACTTGAGATGAGTGTTTGATGTAAATAAGACTTTCATTACTGTCGCAAAAGATGATGTATAACATATTATTTGTTCAACTAAACAGCTAAGCATTTTTAACTTTTAAAATGTGGGTGTTAGATTGTCACTTCATTATTCAGGGGGTTGAACAAAAGTTTTAAAATTCAAGTTTCTTTCAGAAGTGATCAACAAGATGTGTTAAACAATACTGCCTTTGCAGAGGCAGTCTCCGAAATGTACCAAACTGGCTCACGCCCTGGCAGTTTTCTATAGTGCACAGAAAACCAGGGAGAAAACTGGACTGACCATTCCAGTCTGGGATTTTATCAGCCATACCTCTATATTTTTGTATTAAATTTACTACATAACCAGGAAATAAAATCAGGAAATGCATCATGAACAACAGCACTGAAGTTCATCAGCTGTGGTGTGGTCAGATAATCATACAAGGATTATAATTATCAAACTGACACAGTTCCTCATGGAAATGATATCACCAGGTAAGGTACTCTGTCTGATCCTCTTGATCATTATTATGAAGGCAGAGACACTTAAAACGTAGTAATACACACGTATACATGTCTATTCTATCAGAATCGGCGAAACTTCGTTCTCTCAGCATCCAGACAAAATAATATGCTGGTACTCCAAAAGTTGTCTGTTTAAGCAATATCATATTTATATCTGTCACACATAACTTAGATAAAGTCCCTGAATACATACCATTCATAATATCGTTGTCTGGGATCGCCACGACAGTACACTTTTATGGGCTGCAAACAACATTTATAGTTCCCACAGCATTTTCTTGTAAATACAGTGTTGGTGGTGCACCGATTTCAAACTCCAGTATTGTAGATGCAGCCCAGCTGTTGATATGTTTCGTTGTACCACTTGATGCACGAGATAAGTGTTTCTTCAAGAGAAAATGTGCTACAGTCTTTTTGGCTAACTGCCTGTTCATTCACTCCTCCCAGCTTTTGACCTGACACAGAACGTTCAAATGTGGTAAGTACTACTTATTGCTCCTTTCCAGGCACATTAGTGTTTCCAGGCGTGCCTCTGCGTTAGCCATAGCAAGATTAGTTCAATTAGTTGCAATAACTGTATAGAGCTAATGTGTCTTGAACCACTTATTACAATACATCCGCTTTTTATAGACAATTCTACTATTTGTTAGTGAAGAAACTGTGCATCTCTACACATAAATAACTCAAATTAAACAAGTAAACTACGCACAAGTCTGAAACTAATTTAATCATCTACGTGGAAATGTACAGCCTCTGTCATACAAAAGGCTATTATATAGAATTATACATGTTGCTTGTACCTATACTCTTGTATCAATCACGTTTCTTAGATCAATTTTTTTCAGGGCTTTAGTTTCCTTCTCACCAATACGCCATAATTTCTGTTAAGTGCCAGCACACAAATGAAAAGGGCTACGAAAATTTTGTGTCATAGAAACAGGAGAGTGGTGAAAACAGATGAATGACTTGTGTAGGCAAATTTGTAGCACCTACTAACCTGTTAAAAAGTATTGCCACCCATAATCGTCTAATACTCTGTGAGAAATAAAACAAGTGTATCTATCAATCGTACAGATTTTCTGGAATACATACGTGTAAGAATATGCAAATTTTATGTCATAGAAACAGGAGGGTGGTGTAAACTGGTGAGTGACTAATGTAGGCACATTCATAGCACCTGCTAGCCAGTTCAAAACAGAAAAAAAGTGCAATCACCTATAATCATGTACTGCTCTTTCAAAAGTAAAACAAGTTTGTCTCTCTGTCATAACTAGCTCACATTTGAAATACCGTTAAAGGTCATTGTAACACAGCATTCATCCTCAGCACTTGTCATCAACCAACTGTGGTATCACGCTTCCCTCATTTAAGTCAACTCACATGAAATAGAACATCATTCCAACTAGCATAAACTGACTTGCACAGACTGACAAAAATTTGTTTTTTACACTAACAAGGCAAGAAAACTGTTTAATGTACGTAGTACACTCATTGTCTTACTCAGTAACTGTGATAGTGTTGGTTCATATGTATTTCAATACTCCATTTTGCCATGTCACTACAATTACATTAGTTCACACACTAACTTGGAACTCCTTTATATCCTGGTAAGGGTTGTTTTTGTTCTTGTGGTCTTCAGTCCTGCGACTGGTTTGATGCAGCTCGCCATGCTACTCTATCCTGTGCAAGCCTCTTCATCTCCCAGTACCTACTGCAGCCTACATCCTTCTGAATCTGCTTAGTGCATTCATCTCTTGGTCTCCCTCTACGATTTTTACCCTCCATGCTGCCTTACAGTACTAAATTTGTGATCCCTTGATGCCTCAGAACATGTCCTACCAACCGATCCCTTCTTCTAGTCAAGTTGTGCCACAAATTCCTCTTCTCCCCAATTCTATTCAATTCCTCCTCATTAGTTATGTGATCTACGCATCTAATCTTCAGCATTCTTCTGTACCACCACATTTCGAAACCTTCTATTCTCTTCTTGTCTAAACTATTTATCGTCCATGTTTCACTTCTATACATGGCTACACTCCATACAAATACTTTCAGAAACGACTTCCTGACACTTAAATCAATACTCGATGTTAACAAATTTCTCTTCTTCAGAAACGCTTTCCTTGCCATTGCCAGTCTACATTTTATATCCTCTCTACTTCGACCATCATCAGTTATTTTGCTCCCCAAATAGCAAAACTCCATTACTACTTTAAGTGTCTCATTTCCTAATCTAATTACCTCAGCATCACCCGACTTAATTCGACTACATTCCATTATCCTTCTTTTGCTTTTGTTGATGTTCATCTTATACCCTCCTTTCGAGACACTGTCCATTCCGTTCAGCTGCTCTTCCAAGTCCTTTGCTGTCTCTGACAGAATTACAATGTGATCGGCGAACCTCAAAGTTTTTATTTCTTCTCCATGGATTTTAATACCTCCTCCGAACTTTTCTTTTGTTTCCTTTACTGCTTGCTCAATATACAGATTGAATAGCATCGGGGAGAGGCTACAACCCTGTCTCACACCCTTCTCAACCACTGCTTCCCTTTCATGTCTCTCGACTCTTATAACTGCCATCTGCTTTCTGTACAAGTAGTAAATAGCCTTTCGCTCCCTGTACTTTACCCCTGCCATCTTCAGAATTTGAAAGAGAGTATTCCACTCAACATTGCCAAAAGCATTCTCTAAGTCTACAAATGCTAGAAACGTAGGTTTGCCATTCCTCAATCTTTCTTCTAAGATAAGTCGTACGGTCGGTATTGCCTCACGTGTTCCAACATTTCTACGGAATCCAAACTGATCTTCCCCGAGGTCGGCTTCTACCAGTTTTTCCATTCGTCTGTATCTTGCAGCTGTGACTTATTAAACTGATAGTTCGGTAATTTTCACATCTGTCAACACCTGCTTTCTTTGGAATTGGAATAATTATATTCTTCTTGAAGTCTGAGGGAATTTCGCCTGTCTCATACATCTTGCTCACCAGATGGTAGAGTTTTGCCAGGACTGGCTCTCCAAAATCTGTCAGCAGTTCTAATGGAATGTTGTAAGGGTAAAGCCCCTTAATTTTACCAGACTGCCAGAATTTGTATACAATAACAAGTAGCATCCAGGATTAGGCATTCTGTCTGCAAAAATTGATACGAATGCAAGAGGTGGAACTTTTTATCACATTTTATCAGTAAAGAAGAATGAGGGTGCCGACGTATGAGTACTTGATCTCGAGGTTGATATGTGTGAGCTTGTGATAGTTTAGTATCAAAATATTGTTTGCGTTGCTCTGTCGTCAAAGGAAGAGTAATGACAGTTTGAAGCCAACTTGTGTAACGTTCTGTTCCCACACTGATTCATTATGGTAGCTGCAGAATCTGTGAGCAGCACTTATTACAGAATAAGTTATTGTGGTATGCTATTTGTGGAAGTGTGAAGTAAATCAATCGTTATAACCTCAAATGGGCTTCAACGCTGGAATCGCATACTCTCTTTCTTGTGGAAGTAGGTTTCGATAAAATGATTTTATTATTTAATTAACATCACTGAAGATTTGGCCCCGGAGTGATATTTAAATATTACAGATTTCCTCTTTTCCTATAGAAAGTTCTTCCATGTATTACTAGTTGAATGAATACCATTTTAAGAAAGGTCTGATTAAGGCTGATCAAACATAGACATGTGATCATTCTGATTCCTTTTTAAAAACTGC
Source organism: Schistocerca americana (assembly GCF_021461395.2). Classification (NCBI taxonomy): domain Eukaryota; kingdom Metazoa; phylum Arthropoda; class Insecta; order Orthoptera; family Acrididae; genus Schistocerca; species Schistocerca americana. The sequence continues at coordinate 180,869,520 of NC_060122.1, read as the reverse complement.
TGTAGTGGTACGAGTACATGTTCCACAAAATTTTATGTATTTAGAGAAAATATATAAGTCTACTCCAAACTTCACTCTGATCCTACTCCTAGGCAGTGGTCCACAGATATCAGTATCTACTTTCTGTAGCAGTCTTGCAGATAGGATAGATACATGTGTATGGAAGTTTTGCTTCTAGCAAAACAGACAACTTTTCATCAACTACTACACATTCAGGTCATAATGTTGAAGTAGCTTTATTCCCCTACCATCCTGGCACACTTAATTATTCCAAAATGACCCTATAAATGGTGTGTAAACGAGATGATTTTTTTTACCTCAATGGGTATACAAACTCACTGAGAGTTATCTGTTTAAATTTATTTGAGTAAAAGTTGATTTGTAATGTTGATTGTGATTTTTTTGGTCATTGTCTTCTGACTGGTTTGATGCTGCCCGCCACGAATTCCTCTCCTGTCCTAACCTCTTCATCTCAGAGTAGCACATGCAACCTACATCCTCAATTATTTGCTGGATGAATTCCAATCTCTGTCTTCCTCTACAGTTCTCGCACTCTACAGCTCCCGCTAGTACCATGGAAATCATTCCCTCATATCTTGTCAGATGTCCTGTAATTCTGTCCCTTCTACTTATCAGTGTTTTCCTCATATTCCTTTTCTCTCTGATTCTGCACAGATCCTCCTCAATCCTTACCTCATCAGTCCACCTAACTCTCAACATTCGTCTGTAGTACCACATGTGAAATGCTTCGATTCTCTTCTGTTCCGGTTTTCCCACAGTCCATGTTTCACTATCATAGTATGCTGTACTCCAGACGTACATTCTCAGAAATTTCTCCCTAACATTAAGGCCGATATTTGATATGAGTAGACTTCTCTTGGCTGGGAGTTTCCTTTCTGCCTTTACTAGTCTGCCTTTGATGTCCTCCTTGCACCGTCCATCATTGGTTATTTTACTGCCTAGGTTGCAGAATTCCATAACTAAATCTACTTCGTGACCATCAATCCTGATGTTAAGTTTCTCGCTGTTCTCTTTTCTACAACTTCTCATTACGTTGGCCTTTCTTAGGTTTACTCTCAGCCCATACACCATAGATGTTAGACTGTTCATTCCGTTCAGCAGATCATGTGATCACGTAATTCTTCTTCACTTTCACTCAGGATAGCAATGTCATCAGCGAATTATGTCATTGGTATCCGTTCATCTTGAATTTTAATTCCACCTCTGAAACTTTCTTTTATTTCCATCATTGCTTCCTTGATGTACAGATTGAACAGTAGGGGCAAAAGGCTACGATCTTGTCTTACAACCTTTTTAATACGAGCACTTCGTTCTTGGTCGTCCACTCTTATTATTCCCTCTTGGTTGTTGTACATATTGCACATGGCCAGCCTCTCCCTATAACTTGCCCCTACTTTTCTCAGAATTTCGAACATCTTTCATCATTTTACAGTGTCGAACACTTTTTCCAGATCGACAAACCCTATGAAAGTGTCTTGACTTTTCTTTTGTTTCAATTATCAACCGGAAGGTCAGAATTGCCTCTCTCGTGCCTTTACCTTTCCTAAGGCCAAAATGATCGGCATCTAGCACATCCTCAATTTTCTTTTGCAATCTTCTGTATATTATTCTTGCAAGCAGCGTGGAAATAAGATGTCAAGCTGATTGTGCGGTAATTCTCGCACTTGTCTGCTCTTGCCGTCTTCGGAATTGTGTGGCTGATGCTTTTCCGAAAGTCAGATGGTATATCGCCAGACTCATACATTCTACACACCAACGTGAATAGTCGTTCCATTGGCACTTTCCCGAATGATTTTAGAAATTCTGATGGAATGTTACCCATCCCTTCTGCCTTATTTGATCTTAAGTCCTCCAAAGCTCTTTTAAATTCTGATTTTAATACTGGATCCCCTACCTCTTCTAAATCCACTCCTGTTTTTTTTTCGATCACGTTAGACAAATGTTCCCCCTCATACAAGCTTTGAATGTATTCTTTCCACCTATCCGCTCTCTCCTCTGCATTTAACAGTGCAATTCCCGTTGCACTCATAATGTTATCACCGTTGCTTTTAATGTCACCGAAGGTTGTTTTGACTGTCCTGTATGCTGATTCTGTCCTTCCGACAATCATTTCTTTTTCGATGTCTTCACATTTTTCCTGCAACGATTTCGTCTTCCCTGCAGTTACTATTTATTTCACTCGGCAGTGACATGTATTTCTCTATTCCTGAGTTTTCAGGAACATTTTTGTACCTCCTCCTATCATCGATCAATTGAAGTATTTCTTCTGTTACCCATGGCTTCTCGCAGTTACCTTCTTTGTACCTATGTTTTCCTTCCCAACTTCTGTGATGGCCCTTTCTAGAGATGTTCATTCCTCTTCAACTTAACTGCCTACTGAGCTATTCCATATTGTTGTATCTATAGCCTTAGAGAACTTGAACCGTATCGAGTCATTCCTTAGTACTTCCGTATCCCACTGCCTTTGCATATTGATTCTTCCTGACTAAAGTCTTATACCTCAGCCTACTCTTCATAACTACTACATTGTGATCTGAGTCTATGTCTGTTCCCTCATAAGCCTTACAATCCAGTATGTGATTTCGGAATCTCTGTCTGAGTATGATGTAATCTAACTTAAATCTTCCCATATCACCTGGCCTTTTCCAAGTATACCTCCCCCTTTTACGATTCTTGAACAGAGTATTCGCTGTTACTACTTGAAACTTCCCAGAACTCAATTAGTGTTTCTCCTCTCCCTTTCCTTGTCCCAGGCCCATATTCTGCTGTAACTTTTCCTTCTACTCCTTCCCCTACAACTGCATTCCCGTTTGCCATGATCATTAGATTTTCATATCCCTTTACATACTGTATTACCCTTTCAATATCCTTGTACACTTCCTATGCCTCTTCATCTTCAGCTTGCGATGTCGGCATGTATACTTGAACTATGGTTGTCGGTGTAAGTTTTGCAAGACGTCACAATCATATTCTGCGCATCAAGACGCTTCATTCGAACCCAAACTCGATAAGATTAAGTCAATGTTGTATGAATTCATGTAAACGATATGCAAGTAACTAATAAATCGCAAGTGCACATCGTGGTTGAAATACTCGAGGTTGGCGCACACACATACATTCCAAACACGACGGTCATAGGAGCTTATAGGTCGAGAGAGAGGCAACCGCATGCCAGGAGGCTAGTCCCAGCCCATCTACGTCGGCCGGTGGACGCCCATGGAGCAGACATCGTTGGCCCGAGGGAAAGGAGGAACAACCCAATGTTCGGCTTAAATGCAAATTCCGCTACATTGTGTGGGAGCGGCCACCCTACGCATTTTTTACACATAGCACGCAGTTTCAGAGATTTTCACAGGGAGACAGCAAACGGCAAACGCCGATACTACAGATTTACGGATTGGTCACCTTAAACGAAACGTCATTCTCCCGTTTTAGAAGAGCAATGCTGATTGGCAGACGATATTTCTGACTCCTTGAGCTGAAGGAATAATGGAAGAGACCGAAAGATATACCCCTTCATGCCTGGGAACGAGAGGCGCCGTTTCGTTATCGCTCTTGGAGCGAGGAACAAGTCTCTCCTCAGTACTTCACTGGGAGAGCACCTCTGTCGAGAGCGAACAGAGGTGCAACTCTCTATATTGAGTCCTTGCGATTAAGCGTTGTTCACTGTGTTGGGCGACACACTTATTGTGCGGTGTGAACCGGCTGAGTTATAGTTAAACGCCTGCGAGCGAATTTTTTAGTGGCATCGCAGTGGTCTTGTGGGGCGCCGAATAATTTGTAAAAAAATCTAATTTGCTGTATAAATGCTTGCATGTTGAATCAGTTTCTGGCTTTTAGAATGTTGTTAATGCTGTCTTTCGCCGTTCTCAACATTGGCTCTCTATTTACTATTTAGCACCCAGAAAGAGATTTAACAAAACGTGGAGCCAGTAATTAGAGATCCTAGGGCCCACTTCATCTGAGAATACCATTATAGCTGCAGCTTATAGCTCTGAGGAATTAGAAGATTGTCCAGGATTTCTAATCAAAAACGGTTTTCCAAAATAGTTGAGTATATTCTGAAATTCACTGATAAAAAACACAAGTACCCCTACAACCTAACTAACAGAGCAGTTCAGAGTCTAATGCACTGATGCAACTATAAATGTCCGAATTAAATGTTAAAAAGAATGCTCGCCATAATTTGATGAAAATATATTACATCAAACGCCACGCTAAATATTTGGTAGAATGTCTGTCCCACGACGGCACGTGAAAATACGACAATACGCAAACTGAAGCTAGATAATGAAAATCATCCCAGAATTAACCCTTCACTTGAAATGATTTCATGGTTCCGCGTATCTCTAGTAACTTAATACGGCACCCGAGGCTGTTTGTAGCAGTGATACCGATGCGACGCGACTCCCGACACAGATGGCGTGTCATTCAGTGTCTGGAGAGAACTGGGGCCTTCCTTCCTCGCGCAACGTTCTTATATATAAAGCCGCGGTGCGGACGGCAAAGGGAACACCTGATCAAATCGGCTCTCCCGACTAGCCGCTGGGCTAGTAACGCACCACTTCAAGTTACATAATAAATTATAGCTTCTTTTGCTGATGGCCGATGAAGCTCTTATTTTAAATGTGCATTCAGCACGCAGGTAAGTATTGACAATAAATTTTTGACATGGCTAAGTTAAATATTTTGGGCGAGAGAATTAATTTAATTACACTGCACGCAGTAGATGAGCTCTGAACTGGCCCTTTTGAGATCCGCTATCGCTATAATTTTATAGGTATTCAAAAGAAACTTTTCACATCTTCATAGTCATAGCGGACCTCCAACCTATTTAAATCTAAACATCCTAGCCTTATTTATTGGCCTACTTAAACTATCTTGCTTCCTTCAGTTTTGAGACGAAAACCAGAAAATCATGAATTTCCACTAAAGTCTTAATTTTTGAAATCCAAAGTACTGTTTTTATTAAATCATTATGAAAGATGAATCTAAATATAAATTTTGAAGTCTCTAGCTCTTTTCCTTTGCGCCAATGATTTTTTCAGAAAAACGTCCAAATTTCGAAAATGGCTGAAGTTATCGAACTGATATTTAACACACATTAATTTAGTATTATTCCTGACATGCTAGAAAAGTTTTAGGTTCTTTGCTTGATTTTTAAGGTATTGCGCAACATTTATGACGTCAGAGCTAGTTACTGCAGACTGGCTGGCACACAATGGAAACTGATGTGAATTTACTACAGCGTGAGTAGGCTGCTTCCCTACATCACCCTCTACTTAAATTTTTTTGTTTATGAATGTTAATGAATGAAAAAAAAATTTAATTACAAAAAGGGAAGCAAGAGTACAGTTTAACTCCCTATGAAAAATCAAAATTGAAATATAAACATGTAGAAACATTAAAGAAAACTGATGACCTACATTAATTATTTAAACTGTGGGCAAGTTCACTGCCTTTTAAACAATGTCATTACTCAAAATTTTAAGCAAAGTCAATGAAATATTTTGGCATACATATTGCCTTAGACAAACAAACACATACAAATTGAAAAATTATGAAAATCTTAGATCCATTAAATATATTAAATACATTTTTACATACAAAAATTCAAAGAAAATAACATGATACATAAACAGATGATTATCTCTTAGCAGTCTTTTCTAAACCTGAAAGAAAAGTTCACAAATAATTTTTACACACGTGGTTGTAGCCGCTTTGGCTGGCGTCCTACACTTCCATTCACAAGGGTAGAGGAGGGGAAGTTGCTATGGTGTGCGTCCTTCACGTTTTCTCTAAATTACATGGGGGAAAGGGGAGGGGTCACTGTGACTTGTGTCCAAGTCACTCCACGCTTTCACGCAGCTACCAGGCTGCCATTATCTGGTTTGTCCTGTAGAACAAACAAAAAGAGTGCCTCAGACTCTGTTCACTTAATATCTATGGGTGGGTCACAATGAAATGGGGATATATACATTTTATCCTTCAATATTTTGCTGGAACAAAGTTAACAGAGCTTTTTCAGTATTACTCTCGCAGTTACTTAACTGTCATAAAATCGTTAAACAAATGGCTCAAAACGCCTTTAGTCATGTATTAGAGAAAATTTATGCTCCTACGGCATACAATCATAAATCATATTTAATCTGAATTTATTATTTCTGGGCTGGAATACTGAACCAATGCTCGGTACATTCCTGATAATTTGTATTTTAAGCACTTAACTGACTCATCTTTGATTACCTTATTCTTAGAGATAGTATGAGTATGATTAGTGGTTGTTTTCTCAGCTTCTTTGTACATGTGAGTAACTTTTGGTAATAGTACAATTGTGAGTGTTCAAAACACACTACGTTTAGTTGACTACAAAATCCACTTATTGGTCCTCTGCTGTTGTCAGTTACACATCTGCAATTAGGTACTTACTTACTTTGAAGTGTATTTATGCTGAGCTAAAATAATGTTTCACGTCTGTCAGTATGTTATTTATTTATTTTTCTAGTGTATGTACTTATTTAACACTCACTCTATTAATATTTAAAGCATAGGATAGCACATTTATTTCATATTCATAGTGTATTGCAGCTGATTAGTTTGCTCACGTGGCAATCCATTTCCACTCGATCACACGCTGAAACCTCAGGTAGTCTCTCTCAGACCTACCACTAAAGTGCATCAAGTAATTATGGACGAGCGTAATGCTAAATTCCTTAAACCTATAGGACACCCTGAGCTGCTCTGTCTCATCTAACATAAGGGTACCTATGGTCGCATTCACGCCTCCAACTCATAACCTCAATACGTGTAGGTGTGTCCTGTCACACACTACACCAAATAACGGCCAGCTCCCACCTTATAAATACTTCAGGGACGTGTCCTTCACGTCTCAACCACAAACACTGCTCAATTCTATTACACTGCCTTTCCTTGCTACACCAGGTGAGTTTAATCTTACAACTTATCTGCATATTTTTCCCAACACTAAGCAATCTCTTTTACTATTTCTTAGTTAGCTCTAATGCATACACTAGGTTTCACTACCACTTCAGATCCTGCTTGTACATGAATTCATATATCTTTTTAAATTACTGTTGGTGGACCATTTCCAATAAAACAACACTTTGTAGTTACTATATTACCAGGGTACTATACATAATTGTTACTCAAATACATTTATATCTTAATTACGTCATACTTCTCTATTGTTTGTCACTATTAGGTTTGTCACAGTAGGTATTTTTCTTCACTAATCGGTAGATAGAATGGTTACATAACTCATGGCTTGATAGCCATGACAGAAAATTTTCATGTCTGGAAAGAAGAGGTCGAAATTTTTGTGGATAGGAAAGATGAAGAATGAGTGAGACCTGAAATGGAAAGAAGATCTCACACAGCTGGGACTGCACTGCTGCCACACTGTGTAGAGGTTATAGAACAACCTCCTCCCTACAGCATTCATTAGCTTAATGCTGGCTTGATAGTCATAACGGAAAATTTTAGTATTTGGAAAGAAAAGGTCGAAAATTTTAGTGGATAGGAAAGAGGAAGAATGAGTGAGACCTGAAAAGGAAAGAAGATCTCACACAGCTGGGACTGCACAGCTGCCACACTGTGTAGAGGTTACAGAACAACCTCCTCCCTACAGCATTCATTCATAACCTTTGACCACGCCAGGTCGATCTGAAAATACCTTATGATGCCTTTTTAGAACCTGTCTCAGTTCTTCCTTCTGATTGGCTGAAATCTTATCTATTTCCTGCAATTTAGCATTTATTTTGTCCAAAATAATTGCTTCTTCTTCTTCTGTGTTCAGCTTACTTGTACTAAGATTAACACCTTCGTCCCAATACCTCCTATTTTTCAGAACTCGTATAGGCAGCTCCCAAGTTTCATCATCAGTTACTACATGTTTATCACTAAAAGGTACTATAATTACTCCGGTTATTGGCAAGACCATTCTTAACTGGCTTTTTTCAAAGTCAACAACACTCTGATATTTTGACAAGAAATCTATGCCAATTAAAACCTCAATACTGAGATTGTTTATAATTAAACATGGATGATCAATTAAATTACCATTAATGTTAAAGGGCAGTAAAGCTTCTTGCTTTACTGTTTTTGACACCTTGCCAGTAGCACCAATTATTCTTAGTCCTGATACCCTCATTACTGTAAGCTTGTCCTTACCAGGTAATGCGTCAAAGAAGGACTGAGATATTGCACTCACCTCACTTCCACTGTCTAAGAGACAACGTACATTGATACCCAACATATTCACTATTATTATAGGGTGGCTTATTCTAGGTTGTACAGGTGGTTCCTCAAATTCATCTAATAGTTCCTTTTGGATTTGTCTCCAACTAAAGTGATCGACATCTGTCTTCATTATATTTAGGTCACAGTGTGTAGGGGTTTCCTGAATTATATCTTCAGCTGCCTTTTCCAGTCGGTCTATTAATTTTAAATCGAAACACCGCACGACTTCATTACATTTAGTTTGCTGAACATGACCCAAATTACTGTAGTCTGAGCGATTCTGCGCCTCCAGACCGGGCATAACATTAGTTACAGCTAAACCACTTTCACCATTATCGTCGGTTTCCTTCTCAAGTGACAACAGGTCACAGCTACTGGGTTCATCGACCCCCAACAGCCTACCCTCTACATTCTCACTTATCTCCTGTCCTAAATCTATTAGTACATTATCAACATCCTGCACAGGCACTTTAGATAAGAGCACATCATCTTCATCGTAAATATAAGCATGAATTTCTTCTGCTTCTTCACCTGACACTTCAATATTTTGTAGCTCTTCCCTATCGTTACACAGCTGCGCCTTCTCTTTCTCTTCCCACTTAGAAAGCGTCTCTAATACGGTATCTATCAAATACTGTGAGTGATCTAATATTTCTGTTGTATCCTTAGATGCTACCGACACTTCATCCACCTGTTCAGTTTGAGTATTCTGATTTATCTTACCAATTCCCGTAACTACTGGCTTAGGAAAAGTAACCGCCTGGTGAGCGCCAGTGTCCTCATAGACGGGAACTAGTTTTCCTGCCTCGGCCTACTACTGTTTCCTTTATTTTCATTATAGTTGACTGGCACAGCATTACTTTCCGTACTGTTGTTTACATGCATATTTCTGTTTGGAACAAAATTATTATCCCTTCGACGCCATTGTTGGTTCTGATAATTATTTGCCCAATTCCTACCTCTCTTAGGATGGCGAACACCTACTGTTCTGATGTTTACATTGCCATTTTGCTCGTTCCTAAAATTACTATTATTGTTATTGGCATTTCGGTTATTACGTGCTTGCTCGTCATTGGCAGCAACACGTTCTACACCCAAATACTCAATGAAACGATCCAGATTGTTTCTAGGGGCTGATATAATTCTAGTTTGCCAATACCATGGCAGTTTGGCTTCAAGACCTAGTATTATCATTTCCGGTTTTAGCTTTTCCGCCAAATGTGACAACCGTGAGATCCATGACCTAGCAAACTCTTTAATTGATTCCTTGCCTTCATTGAAGCGTTTTCCACTCAAAAATTCTCTCAACACTTCATTTTGCTTATTGCTAGACCAATACTCATTAATGAAAGCTGTTTTAAACTCCGCAAATGTTTTACACTTCAACATAACATCAGCTGACCAACGCATGGCGTCACCTGCTAAATGGCTTCTAACAAATGAGATTTTCTCTCGCTCAGACCAAGTTGGTGGAATCACATCTTCAAAATCCTTCCAGAAATCTAGCGGATGGATATTTTTATCTGGATCGAACCGCAAGAACTGCCGACACCCGATAAAAGCGGCGTTTGCAACTACCACTTGTTGTATATTACCATTACCAGAAGTTACTGAAGCTACTTTACTCTCAATGTTAGCAATGTTAGTACTAATATTTTCTACTTTCATTTCAACATTATCTACTCTTTGCACAATATGAGTAGTATCACTTTTGATTGCATCTACGTCTGCTTGACATATGTTTACTTTTATATTAACATCTTTAAATCTATCTGAGCACAGTTCAGATTCCGCCTCGATCTTTTCTGTTAATTTGTGCTCCAGCTTCGCATCTTCCATTTGGAAGTCTTTGCGAACCTCAGCAACTTCGGATTTAACTGTTTTATAAATTTCAGAAAACTGTTGAGCAACCTTTTTCTTAATATCCTCATGATTGTAATCAATTTTATAATTCAAACTGTCTAGATCCTCTTTCAACTTATTGCAACCAGCCTTGAAGGTATCGTCCATTACCTCCAATCGTTTATTAAAATTAGTTTGGCTGGCCACAATCTCATACTTTAATTCAGCATTATTGGCTTCTAATTTATTGTCCATTGCCTCAAACCGTTTATTAAAATTTGTTTGGCTGGCCACAATCCTGTTATTTACCTCAATTATATCAGATTTTAAATCAGCTGTCATTCTAGCATTACTGGCTGACATTTTTGCATTACTGGCAGCTATTGCTTGTAATATAACATTTAAATCAACAGCCCCAGCATCTTTGGGTTGCTCACTAGCTGGCTTTTTATCACACTCAGGTGACGAAAAACTAGCTCCAACACCAGAATCATCAAAACTAAATGAAACTTCTGATTGATTAGTCATATCTAACTTCTCCTTCTTAAACTCTACCACCTCTGTTGACTGATTCATTTTTAATTCAACAGAGAAACTATCATCCAATAAATTTACAATTTCTAATTTCTGCTTTACTACAGGGGTTTCCATTATTGAATCATTGCCCCATTTTACACTACTGTCAGGAGACAATACTTCGTGTTTCACCTTAACATTACTACTTTCATGCATATTTACACTTGAACCGTTGTCTGGATTTACAGTTCCCTCAACAGACATAGGTTCTGATATAAGTTTAACTTCAGCTGCTTTTGGCGGTTCCATGCCGACAGTCTTTTAGTGCAGGTTAGTAAAATTTTTAACAGCTTTTCACTTAACTTAGTTCCTTCTGCACGACATATGGCGTTGCCGGCGCGGCGTACCAGGATTCCTGATGCGACGTGGCACGTTGAACTGCAGACGGCTCTCCGACGGCTGTTGTGTGTTTGCGTGGCCCGCAATTGCAGGCGCTGCGCCGGCTGCTCCAGCGGACGACTTCGGTGCGGCGAGACTGGCTTCTCGCGATGCCGGCAGCACCGCTAGACTCAGTGCCAGCTCCATTAATCCAGATGTGTTGTTAATCCAATTGCGTCGTCCACATACACACGTAACACTTTTACTGTTCTATACTCAGTTGCGTGTCGCATTTCACTCGCGAATCCGAATAGTTAAAAATCACTTTCACTTAGTTGATTTCCCGGCCGATGCACCATACGTGGGGCGGCGAATAATTTGTAAAAAAATCTATTTTGCTGTATAAATGCTTGCATGTTGAATCAGTTTCTGGCTTTTAGAATGTTGTTAATGCTGTCTTTCGCCGTTCTCAACACTGGCTCTCTATTTACTTTTTAGCGCCCAGAAAGTGATTTAACAAAACGTGGAGCCAGTAATTAGAGATCCTAGGGCCCACTTCATCTGAGAATACCATTATAGCTGCAGCTTATAGCTCTGAGGAATTAGGAGATTGTCCGGGATTTCTAATCAAAAACGGTTTTCCAAAATAGTTGAGTATATTCTGAAATTCACTGATAAAAAACACAAGTACCCCTACAACCTAACTAACAGAGCAGTTCAGAGTCTAATGCGCTGATGCAACTATAAATGTCCGAATTAAATGTTAAAAAGAATGCTCGCCATAATTTGATGAAAATATTTCATCAAACGCCACGCTAAATATTTGGTAGAATGTCTGTCCCACGACGGCACGTGGAAATACGACAATACGCAAACTGAAGCTAGATAATGTAAATCATCCCAGAATTAACCCTTCACTTGAAATGATTTCATGGTTCCGCGTATCTCTAGTAACTTAATACGGCACCCGAGGCTGTTTGTAGCAGTGATACCGATGCGACGCGACTCCCGACACAGATGGCGTGTCATTCAGTGTCTGGAGAGAACTGGGGCCTTCCTTCCTCGCGCAACGTTCTTATATATAAAGCCGCGGTGCGGACGGCAAAGGGAACGCCTGATCAAATCGGCTCTCCCGACTAGCCGCTGGGCTAGTAACGCACCACTTCAAGTTACATAATAAATTATAGCTTCTTTTGCTGATGGCCGATGAAGCTCTTATTTTAAATGTGCATTCAGCACGCAGGTAAGTATTGATAATAAATTTTTGACATGGCTAAGTTAAATATTTTGGGCGAGAGAATTAATTTAATTACACTGCACGCAGTAGATGAGCTCTGAACTGGCCCTTTTGAGATCCGCTATCGCTATAATTTTATAGGTATTCAAAAGAAACTTTTCACATCTTCATAGTCATAGCGGACCTCCAACCTATTTAAATCTAAACATCCTAGCATTATTTATTAGCCTACTTAATCTATCTTGCTTCCTTCAGTTTTGAGACGAAAACCAGAAAATCATGAATTTCCACTAAAGTCTTAATTTGTGAAATCCAAAGTACTGTTTTTATTAAATCATTATGAAAGATGAATCTAAATATAAATTTTGAAGTCTCTAGCTCTTTTCTGTTGCGCCAATGATTTTTTCAGAAAAACGTCCAAATTTCGAAAATGGCTGAAGTTATCGAACTGATATTTAACACACATTAATTTAGTATTATTCCTGACATGCTAGAAAAGTTTTAGGTTCTTTGCTTGATTTTTAAGGTATTGCGCAACATTTATGACGTCAGAGCTAGTTACAGCAGACTGGCTGGCACACAATGGAAACTGATGTGAATTTACTACAGCGTGAGTAGGCTGCTTCCCTACAGTCTGGTTATCTGACCGGTGTACCACGCCAATAGTTAGACTAGGGGCGAATAGGAGTCCTTGACTTCATCAAGGCGTAGGGAGAGTTTGATTGGCAAAGGTCAATCCAGATAGAACGAGAGTTATCTTATTTGTCAGCAGCGAGCAGCGCAGACAGCAGTCATTGCAGCTTATGGTATTGTGCGCTACAGCTATTGAGAGCCCCATATTTCCTCCACAACAGTACACTTCACTGCATTTCACACGCGACAGCCTCGACCGTACCAAGCAACATTCTAAAGAATAATTATTCAAGTTGAGTAGGCACGCCTCTCAGCCATTCTGCCAAGTCAACCACAATCTTAAACTTTGTATAGAAATTTCATTAGCGAATCCTATCCTTGAGAGGTAACTTCACATTCCGAAAAAAATCAGGATATAACTTGTTCAATTCATAACTAAAAATGCCATTGTGATTTCTCAGAATTTTTGCGAAATAAATAATAACTTTCATTAGTTTCATGTTTTTCTTACACTAGCTAGCACTACTCCAGTACCCAAGTATCCCACTAGTTACGTAAGAAATTTTGTGAATTTTTGTGTCGTATCCTTACAGCAGACGACTCCAGAGATTTATTTATTGCTGAAAGTTTTTCAGGCATTTCTCTTTAGAACGTTAGGAGCGCCTGTCTGGCTCCTGTAGTCTTGCAGGATCCACAGGGTAAAGGGTACATCTCAGATTAATCCATTTCTCAGAGTAACAGAATCTCAGATCAAACCCACACTCACAGTTTGCTGTCGATTCTGATAAGAACAAACCTATCACAGAATTGTTCACAGTAACACACTCTCTGCCCTACCTTACTATTCATAACAAATCCTACTCCCGTTATACCAATTTTTGGTGCTGTTGATATTTCCCTATACTCAACTGATCAAAAATCCTTGTCTTCTTTCCGCTTCACTTCACTGACCCCTACTATATCTAGACTGAGCCTTTGCATTTCCCTTTTCAGATTTTCTAGTTTCCCTATCACGTTCAAGGTTCTGACATTCCATGCCCCGATTCGTAGAACGTTATCCTTTCATTGATTATTCAATCTTTTTCTCATAGTAAGCTCCCCTTTGGCAGCCCCTTCGCGGAGATCCGAATGGGGGACTATTCCGGAATTTTTTGCCAATGGAGAGATCATCATGACACTTCTTCAATTACAGGGTACATGTTCTGTGGATACACGTTACGTTTCTTTAATGCAGTGGTTTCCATTGCCTTCTGCATCCTCATGCCGTTGATCATTGCTGATTCTTCCGCCTTTAGGGATAGTTTCCCACTCCAAGGACAAGAGAGTGCCCTGAACCTCTGTCCGCTGCTCCGCACTCTTTGACAAGGTCGTTGACAGAATGAGGTTGACTTCTTATACTGGAAGTCTTTGGCCGCCAGTGCTGATTATTAATCAAAATTTAAGCAGCGGCGGGATTCGAACCCGGGCCGTAGACTTTTTGATTATGAATCAAAGACGCTACCCTCCCTTTTTTTTAAAAAAAAGAAATCTAATTTTGTTCGTTATTGTTCGTTCTGTTTTCTTTTCTGGCGGACGTCCCAAGACACTTGTTCAAGTTCATCGTCACCCATTAATTCGGTTTTTTTAATTATATACGGCGGCTAATCCTCTGACCGTCTCCTAAACCACGGGTGTTTTTATATCAGATCGCAAAGCTGATAGCTGGCGTACCGCTAACCATTGGTGTAAAAATTGGACTACGAGAATTCATACAGAAATCTAGCAGCAAGAATTCTAAGAAAATCGTGCCCTGTCTGAAACTTAAGGTTATCACAAAATCTTACCGATAGTCCTTGAAAAATTGTTTTAGATCATTGTGCATAAGCACACAAACAGCCCATGACAAATCTGTTTAAAATATTGTGCACTGATGCCCCAAAAATTTCATAAACATCAGTGTGTTCAAAGCATCAGTACGAAAACAAGTGTGGTAAAACCATTCATGGTAAATGGTTGACTGTGACAATCGTATCCGTCTAGCATGTCATAGTTTCGACGTAGTGGTATTATGCGCCTCTAATGTGCAGCTATCATATTAATTGCATTATGTTTTAGGGTTTTATTCAGAATTGTCCCCAGTTTATGACAATCGTATGCTTCTAGCATTCCAAACTAAAAAAATATGAGGGTCATCAGTTTTTGTACGAAATTCTGAGAAAGAAATCTTTCATTCTTGTCGACTGTAATTCAAAATTTGTGAACTGTAGCTAAATCTTCCCTGATTAACCTTGCCGCCGACTTCAGGGCTCTATTTCATTTTCCCTCCTTTTATCATGTCTCTCATCGTTCCATTATATGCAAACTGAAACTCGACAAATTTCATCCCCTTTGAGGTTGTGGAAAGTAAATCAGTGTTGAGTTAAATTCTTTGATGCGAGAACGCAAAGCGGTACTAAGGTAATCTTTCGTTCTGGCTTTCACTCTAAGCTCCAAGGAAAAACGTGAAAGTATTTCTTGATATTCGTTTACGCGCCCAGTAGAATCTGCATCAGCCACCGTGAAGAGCTGTGAGTGGACAAGTATCACGCAGAAAGCTGAATCACATTGTTCATTTTGTTGTTTCCATATTCAGATCTAATCTTTCTTCTGTGATATTTTTCTAAACTTAGTAAGCTGAATAATTTGGCATTGCGTGTACGTTATAATGGGAGTGATTAGGGCCACATTTTATAAATGAAGGAGACATAAATGATCAGTGAAGCGTATTAGGTTAAAGGATTCTTCTACTCAAGTCGTATAACATGTCGAAACAATGGAGGCGGTTGACAACACTGTTTATATATATATATATATATATATATATATATATATATATATATATATATATATATATATATATAGATTGATAGCGCATGTAGCATGAGCTCTGGGTATTAGCACTGAGCTTGGTCGGCTTCTATTTTATATGATACATAATTTGCACTAGCCACTTTTCACGGACAGCACTAAATATCTACAGCCGGACGACTTGTCTCACGTAGTTTTAATAATACTTTTATAATAAATGCGTACATTGAACATTTGTATGTCAATATTGCAACTATGCAGTATACTTCTTGTGCGTTTTAATGCTCCGATACGGACGGTTACCACATATACGGTTTCTTGACTTTCCGTAATTACCGTTGTACCCAAGTTCACCACATGTATAACTTAAAACTACAATAATACATGTGTGCTCTGAGTATCTGTCAATCTGCTTCGCAACCATTTAATAATGTATTTCTAGTGTGCCCCAGTTATCTAGTGTAAATGAAGTTATAATGTAATGCAGCATCGCCCCTCCTCTATCTTGTTCATGAAGGTCAAGGCAAGTAGCGTTCTCGGCAGTGTAACACAAAAACTGTGGTAGCACCACATGAAATGAAAAACTGGTTGCAAGCGTATGTATTTCAAAACTTTAAAATTTCAATATTCAATCTTGTTCCCAAGAATCTGGGGAAAATGCAAATGGATTTTCTTAGTCACAATTTTTTAATATTTCATTGCTGTCTAAAGGTAATAGATGTACGTTTGCAAGCGCTGTTAGCGCCTCTGCTAGTCAGCAGGTTGAATACATTGCATGTTGAAAGATTACCCTCGTTCGCGACCTACTTGAATTACGACGTGTCACAAACTGACCACTTACAACAAGAGTGGCGCGAGTGAAAACAAGTTGAGCCGGTTCGAAACCCTGCGGGATGAACCTCCTCTGGCGTTTCTTTTTGCAGACGTTCTTCTTCTCTGCTTTTCTTTAAGTGTAATTTAAAAGTGGAGCGATTGCAGTAAGATGACGTAGCTGTAGATGACGAATGGAATAGAAATGCAGGTACCCATCTGCACGGATGTTTAACCAGTGCTTTTTTTCTAAAAATATATATATAATGCAGCGGATACAATGCAGCGAAAATTTATTGTTGCAAAGTCCAACACTCTGGGCGATCATTTAATTTTCTATCATGCACACGTTCGTTCACTGCATTTTCACACGTAGGTTCAGTGCTCAGGTTTACAGTTTCACTTTCGTCATCCACTGATGTTGAACTTCATGGCTTTTCACTCGCACACGAATTATAGACAGTTTTTGGTTTTTTTGATACAGAAGAACAAGTAAAATAGTTTCTTAGTTTTCTGCTCATCTCTCACCTCCAACTTAACTTACAAGTTGCAATAAAAGACAAGACACACTGTAAAACTTCGACCAACCGACAAGAACGGAACAGCAAACGCAAACGAATAAAGAACAACAAAATAAAGGTGGCAATGAATCGCGAAGGATCATGGTAGCGGGACCGTAGAGACATCTATGGGTAGCTTGGCGTTTGAGCATATGGATGTCCGTTCAACACTACCATTGCTCACTATTAGCGGGCGAGGGCACTACATGCTTGTCGAACTGGCTGCCAGCGATTTAGTTGTCGAGAATGGTTGCCGCAGCTTCTAAATGCTTGAAACAGTGAATGACATCGCTTTTCCCACCAAAAACTGCACCGGTATCGTTCGTATTGCAATTACCAACACGAAAAAATGAAATAAAACTATACGTCCGTGAAATAAATCTTTGGCACTCTTCCAAGTTCTCAACATCGTAAAAAAATTACTTTGTCGATGCAAAAGTTTAGGGGTACGCATCCCCCAGCGTTCCCCAACAGCACTGTGTTTAACATACCTTTCTTAATGGCGCCTCGTGTGCAAAACAAAAGGTTCTTGAATGTTACTGTCAAGTTTTCATATGTTTTCTATTATTGCAAATAATTCACCTTTATTGTTCTGGGACGACCTGCACGAGTAGTGAATAAGTTCCTTGACTCGGTGTCGCTAAATCCACTATTAAGATATGGACTACGGCATTAAATTCAAAGTTGTAAGCGAGGCGCTGCTTGGGAAGACTACGGAGGAGTTGGCACAATCCGGTATTCAAACAGCGACAGACTGGCGACGGTCGGTACACAGGCTATGTTCACATGGAAACAGCATCTGGTCAGCCAGCACGTGACCGAGGTCCCGGATAGCATCTCGTGACAGTGACACAAGTAGCTCGTGAGTTTCCCACATATGGTAATGTACACCGCTCGTTGGCGATGTGCATCAGATGGAATGTTCTAGAAACTCGACGAGCGTTTTATAAAAAAGGGACCCGACGCAACCAAAGGGAGAACACAGTTGGTAGTCGTGTGGGACGCTACTCCTGTGCCGGGCGTCTCCAGGCTGAGGACTTAGAATATTTACAGTCACGTCGGGTTCGAGATAATGCTGAGTAGATAGAAGGCAGCTGACAGAGTTACGTGAAGCCGTATATCGTAACACGGTGCATTGAATAGAAGCTAAAGTCAGTAGTGCCAGAAGTGATCTTCCAATGAACTTCATTAGTCTGAATTTGACTAGACCTGAGTTTCCTTGTGCTGTAAAGCGAGTTCTGTGTCCTTGAACACCCTCTTTAGCTTGTAGATTCTTTACAGGGTGGAGTTCTGCAAGGTGTCTACGCGAATTTCGCCCATCGATTACATCGATGGTGGTAAGCCCTTCTTACTACAACGCGTCTTTCTCGCTCCCTCTCGCGACACGACATCGGTGTTTAAAGTAATCTGTGGTGCACTTGGTCGCCAGTCAATTGTGCAAAGCTGGGACATTCTTAAAAATGGCTCTGAGCACTATGGGACTTAACTTCTGAGGTCGTCAGACCCCTAGAACTTAGAACTACTTAAACCTAACTAACCTATAGACGTCACACACATCCATGCCCGAGGCGGGATTCGAACCTGCGACCGTAGAGGTCGTGCGGTTCCAGACTGTAGTGCCTAGAACCGCTCGGCCACTCCGGCCGGCGGACATTCTTATTAGAGGCGTAGTAGTGGCGTTTGAGTTACAGAGAAGGAGAAATGATATTTGTGAGTCTTGGAGAAATTATCTGGAATACTTTATTATGGAGATGAAAACTTGTTTATGAAGCTATTTTATTGATTTCATTGGTGGAAAAGACTATTGGAGGAATATTTCAAAGTAACTCTTGCACGGAAAGGAATGAAATATTTGCTTGTCAGATCTTTCAACTGAATGAAATCTTTGTCTTTAGATAATTAATAATATTCATGATTTTTATTAATTTGACCTCCATTTTCATTATGTCTCAAATTATATAACTGGTTGAAATGTCTGTAATTTTTGTGACGAGAGGATTTCATAATTGTTGGTCTTCTTCTGTTGCCCAGTCTTTTCTGACAATAATCAGAATTTAATTTTTCAAGAATGCTTTTCTTTATCGTAAAACCCTTCTCCATCATTCTCAGTAAAGTTTAAAATATTTTGTCGTGTGTGCTTTGCCTCTTACGCCGCACGCAGCCACAAATTCTTTCTAACACGGCCGGCCGTGGTGGCCGAGCGGTTCTAGGCGCTACAGTCTGGAACCGCGCGACCGCTACGGTCGCAGGTTCGAATCCTGCCTCGGGCATGGATGTGTGTGATGTCTTTAGGTTAGTTAGGTTTAAGTAGTTCTAAGTTCTAGGGGACTGATGACCTTAGAAGTTAAGTCCCATAGTGCTCAGAGCCATTTGAACTTTTTTTTTTTTCTGACACGCAAGGAAAAATTTAGATTATATTATTTTTCTTTACCTACTGCATTTGCTTATTTCAATTTGCTTACGAGAACGTCAGTATACAGACACAAAATAGCGTGCTGAGCAAGAAGTAGGTTACTTTTCATTCAAGGGAGATTTCACTTTGATCTTTGTCAGCAAACAGTACGGCGTCAGAATTTTCAGGTGTTGAGCAATATTTTAATTTGTGGATATTTCAACTCAGACTTTTCATTTCATGTTACGTAACTTTCATAACGTTCTTCGGTGTTGAGTTTCAGTTAAATAGTTTTCACTCGGGACATAATTATTTTCTTTAGACATTTAATTAGATTCATTTTCGTTATTTCAAATTCAGTATCTAAGTTTTTTTTTTCACGACACTGTTCACATGTGCAACATAGGGCTAACCAATTGTCAGTTTTGCACATAAATTGAATACGATATATAAAGCACACGTTACACGAGTATGAAATATTTGTAATAAAGAGTATTCAGCATTTCATATATAGATAAATTACAAGAAAGCTTACAGTACCACTGATCGTCGTGAGCAGAGCAATATACAGTCAATCAATCGAATCGTACCCCAGTGTTTGATTTCAAATTTCTGTGTAATAATTAACTACCAGTTCTCTCATTAAGAATATCAGAATATCGTCAGCGATATATGCAAGTTATGGGTGGTTAGCGGAAGCAATGGGTATTTCGGTGGCCACTTAAAAAGCACGAGTTTATTAAATTATCAAATTTCCACGTGAGCCTTGTGAGCTAACAATGAGAGCACAGTTACGATTTTTCGTAACTGAATATGTATACACATGTTCGTATGGAGATATTTTTACGCCTTAAGCGTATCTCTCGCAAAACGTCTTTCGTCATGTCAGACAAAGACCACCAGGTGGCACAGATTCCTTGCGTCGGCTAATTTTTCTCATACCTTTTTTGCTATCATCAGTCCCATCGTACTGTGGTTCTCAACATTATCTATCTTGACACTATATTCTGCAATTGCAACATCCCTTCTTATGAAGAAGCTTTTCTATGAGAAATTCTCAAAGTAAGAATTGTTAGGATACTAGCAGAGACATAAAACTGGCAGTGTTTTTCTAATTGCAGTGAAAAGTAGTGTGCCTTTGATTTAATGCAGTCTTGGAAGCTTGAAACTGTTACAGATGTACTGGGAAATCGGAACTATGGTAAAAAAAAAAAAAATAATAATAATCTGATGCCGTGTACGCATATGGTGGAATAATAATGAGACATTCGACAGAATGAAAATATTTTCACTAACATGTAAGTGTCACAAGCCTTTAATTGACAAAAGTTCGTTGGAAGGAAAAAAAGAATGGAGACTAAGGTTTAAAGTTGTAAGGTTCCTGCTAAGTTAATATCCTGAATTAAGAAATATTCCCTCTCATAGGTCACGTTTAGACCGCGAAAGAAACTAGTAAAATGATTAGATGGCACAAATATTGTTGAATATTAACTAGACAGAAAACACTTACTTTGCACAACGAATTTTAATGGGCACAGGGAAAAAATTTACGTGAATCTGAGTAACCGTAGCTCATATCTCACTGAGTATGAAAGTATGTGCTACAATGTGGCTTACAGTTCCGTGCTTTGCCATTTGAATGTGGATCCAGTCTGTTATAAGAGATTACAAATACACGGCATTCAATAAACACTTTGTAGTATAAATAGCGGCTCTGCCTGGTGCGTCGATACGAACACTTAACTTTCATACAGAAAATCATGCATGGTACAAGATCTGTATTATTTACTGTAACTTAATAGTTTTAACATTAGTTGCAGCACGAAATTCATAATTCTAAAGGCGTTTCGCATCAAGTGATCGTATGTTGACTGCCAGGTGCAAGTAGCACAACATCGTCTGAATAGGAAAGGGAGTGATTTGAAAGAAAACTTAAATACAGATTCATAAAAAACACGTGTGGGTAAAAATCCTACGCCAGGATTGAAAATTTTCTTTACTAATTACCGGTTCCGGCTCACTATCGAGCCATCTTTGGATCATACTGAAATGTTCAGTGTGCGACACTCATTACACATAGTCGTACTTTTTTTTATCTTAGTCGCAGTAGTTAAATAAAATCCTAAAGTGAAAATCTTAGTTGATTATGTAAATTGGCAACGTTAAACACTAATCAAATGTTGTTACAGTGCCCATTTTGTCACACATATGTACAGCTTATATAGAAACCAGACGCCAGATATAGTAATCTAAGCACCCGAATGGAAGCACTAGCCGAGAAGAGGGTGATATTATGTTGTAGACTACACGTCATGTTACTCAACCTGTACACTGAGCAAGCATTAAAGGAAATCGAAGATGAATTTTTGAAGAGAATTAAAGTACAGGGAGAAGAAATAAAAAACAAAAGTTTGTCAGTGATACCGTAATTCTAACAGAGATGGCAAACAATTTGAAACAGCAGTTCAGTGGAATGGATAGCGTCTTCAAAAGAGATTTTCAGATGAACATGAACAAACGAAAACCAGAACATAGGAGCATAGAAAAATTAAGTCAAGCGTTGCTGAAGTAATAAGATTAGGAGATGAGTAGGTCGAGTTTGCTGTTTTGGTCACAAAATATTGAGGTCAGAAAAGAGAAGACTTAAAAATGCAGAATTGTAATAGCAAGGAAAGCATTTTCGAAAAAATAACAATATTTTGAATATTTAGTATAAATTGTAGTTTAGGGTGTCTCTTCCGAAAATATTTGTTTGGAATGTAGCCTTCTAAGGAGGTAAAACATGGAAGATAAAAAGTCGAGACAAGAAGATAATACAAGTTTTCGAAATATGGTGCTACCGAAGAATACTGAAAAGTAGATACGTAGATTGCATCGGATAACAATGAAGTGATACTGAACTGCGGAGAAACATTTACGACATACAACTAGCCTAAAACAATGGATCTGCTGATAGTACGCATCCCATGGCGTCAAAGAATCGTCAGTTTGGTAATGGAGGGAAGTGTGGGACATGAAAATAGTAGAGGACGACTAAAACTTGTAAGTAGCTTGTGTGTATGTTAGCAGCGCTATAGATTGTGTTAACATAGCTGACAGCGCTTTGCGCGTTCGGCAAGAGATTCTGCGATTCGACGAACCAGCAGTTAGCGAGTGGACAGAGAAGTGTATGGACATGTGTTGGTAGGACATGTATTGCAAAGTGAGACGCAAGGAAATGTAAGATGAGGATGGATATTATTTGTAATGATTGGCTTGTGGAATTATTGACAACTATTCAATTTTTAGAACTGGATGTGACATGAATAAGGTAAAATTTTCTAAATACACTCCTGGAAATGGAAAAAAGAACACATTGACACCGGTGTGTCAGACCCACCATACTTGCTCCGGACACTGCGAGAGGGCTGTACAAGCAATGATCACACGCACGGCACAGCGGACACACCAGGAACCGCGGTGTTGGCCGTCGAATGGCGCTAGCTGCGCAGCATTTGTGCACCGCCGCCGTCAGTGTCAGCCAGTTTGCCGTGGCATACGGAGCTCCATCGCAGTCTTTAACACTGGTAGCATGCCGCGACAGCGTGGACGTGAACCGTATGTGCAGTTGACGGACTTTGAGCGAGGGCGTATAGTGGGCGTGCGGGAGGCCGGGTGGACGTACCGCCGAATTGCTCAACACGTGGGGCGTGAGGTCTCCACAGTACATCGATGTTGTCGCCAGTGGTCGGCGGAAAGTGCACGTGCCCGTCGACCTGGGACCGGACCGCAGCGACGCACGGATGCACGCCAAGACCGTAGGATCCTACGCAGTGCCGTAGGGGACCGCACCGCCACTGCCCAGCAAATTAGGGACACTGTTGCTCCTGGGGTATCGGCGAGGACCATTCGCAACCGTCTCCATGAAGCTGGGCTACGGTCCCGCACACCGTTAGGCCGTCTTCCGCTCACGCCCAAACATCGTGCAGCCCGCCTCCAGTGGTGTCGCGACAGGCGTGAATGGAGGGACGAATGGAGACGTATCGTCTTCAGCGATGAGAGTCGTTTCTGCCTTGGTGCCAATGGTGGTCGTATGCGTGTTTGGCGCCGTGCAGGTGAGAGCCACAGTCAGGACTGCATACGACCGAGGCACACAGGGCCAACACCCGGCATCATGGTGTGGGGAGCGATCTCCTACACTGGCCGTACACCACTGGTGATCGTCGAGGGGACACTGAATAGTGCACGGAACATCCAAACCGTCATCGAACCCATCGTTCTACCATTCCTAGACCGGCAAGGGAACTTGCTGTTCCAACAGGACAATGCACGTCCGCATGTATCCCGTGCCACCCAACGTGCTCTAGAAGGTGTAAGTCAACTACCCTGGCCAGCAAGATCTCCGGATCTGTCCCCCATTGAGCATGTTTGGGACTGGATGAAGCGTCGTCTCACGCGGTCTGCACGTCCAGCACGAACGCTGGTCCAACTGAGGCGCCAGGTGGAAATGGCATGGCAAGCCGTTCCACAGGACTACATCCAGCATCTCTACGATCGTCTCCATGGGAGAATAGCAGTCTGCATTGCTGCGAAAGGTGGATATACACTGTACTAGTGCCGACATTGTGCATGCTCTGTTGCCTGTGTCTATGTGCCTGTGGTTCTGTCAGTGTGATCATGTGATGTATCTGACCCCAGGAATGTGTCAATAAAGTTTCCCCTTCCTTGGACAATGAATTCACGGTGTTCTTATTTCAATTTCCAGGAGTGTACATTGTTTGCTCTTCAAGAAAATCTTTCTTTTGCTAACCATATGCTTCCTTGTAGTTACAGTCTATAGTAGTTAGAACATTTTTATTTAGCTAGCTGAAGTTGCTGCTTGCTGTAATTGCTGTAGTTCGTGTTATGAAGATTTTCTCTGTGGTAAGTGACTTACAAAAAATGGAATTAGTGACTGAAACGAGTTTAGGAAATTAACAGAGTTGGAAGTAGTTTCATATTTCTTTAATTTCATATTTTTTGGACCTTTATCATCGTTAGGATTTCTTGCAGTTCAGGGTCATTCTTTTGTGTTGATTATTGGAAGCCATGATGTCACTGTATAGCAGTCACACTGCGTTGGGCTTGCATATTGTGGGTAATAAATGAATAGGTTAAGCCTGAATTGTCTTTGTTAGGGAAGATTCTGTAGGTCAGTGTTTAAAAGGTAAAAATAAGTAAAGACATTGTGTTGTATTGTATTATACGTTAACCGGGAGCCTAGAAACGACGGAGAGGCTCCGTCCCCGCCGCAGCCGCAGCCGCAGTCGTCCACAAACCCAAGACGACTACCGCAGTCCACTTCACCCCCACACATCGATCCACTCTATCAGGGTTATTGTGCGTTCCAGACTGAAGCGCCTAGAACCGCTCGGCCACTGCGGCCGGCGCCCGCCAGGGTCGTCGTAGTATATGGGCAGCACTGGCAGATCGTACAACTACCACAGCACACATACCATGGCTTGTGAGGCAACACATGGCAACACGAACTGTTGCGAACTGATTATGACTTGGAGGATGGAATGGCACGCCGTGATCTTGGGTGATGAAAGCAGATTCTGCTTGGACGCAAGTAATGGTGATTTGCGCGTACGATGTAAACCTGGTGAGCGCTGTCTCATAGAGTGCATTCGTCCTAGACACACTGGCCCCATCCCAGCGATTATGGTCTGGGGAGCGATAAGCTGAAATTGTCGTTCATCTTTGGTGTTTCTGGAGAGGACGCTAACCAGCGCTTGGTAGGTGCAGAATGTTGTTAGACCCATTCTTTTGCCTTTCTTGCAGCAGTAAGGTGACATCTGTTCCAACAGGACAGTGCTGGCCCACACACTGCCCGTAAATGCAAGACGTGCAGCAACTTCACTGGCCAGCATGATATCTGAACGTGTCTTCAACGGAGCACATGTGGGACGAGAAATGATTCGTGCGACTCACCCAACAACTTGTGCAGAACCTCGCGAACGGGTCGAGCATGCCTCAAGTAATGTATCGCAGGACAGTATTCGCCATCTGGATGCCAGAGTCAGCGCCTGCGTTGTCATCCTTGGAGGGTACACCACGAACTCATACAGACGTTTCAGCATGGATCGATACCTGGTATCTCACAACTGCTTGTGCTACTCATGTGTACTGTAAATGTACTCCATATGCACTGTTGCGACAATAACACTTGAGTGAATTAGAAACCTCTAAAATGGTATATTAATTTTTTTCGGATGGTGTATATAGCTAACCTTCGACGTATTGGTGCCGTCTCTGGTTCAAATGGCTCTAAGCACTAAGGGACTTAGCATCTGAGGTCATCAGTCCCCTAGACTTAGAACTAATTAAACCTAACTAACCTAAGGACATCACACACAACCATGTCCGAGGCAGGATTCGAACCTGCGACCGTAGCAGCCACGCGGTTCCGGACTGAAGCGCCTAGAACCGCTCGGTCACAGCGGCCGGCTGTGCCGTCTCTGACACAGTTTCCGTGTAACTGTAATTTACGAACCATCTCCTTTTATTTGACTGTTAACTTTATGGTAAGGAACTGTAGACGGTAGTGCTATTTACCAACAGCGAAAGTTGGCAGTCAGGGAAATTGGAGTGCGGCCACACCGGTACACAGCGACTAACCTTGACCGTCAAGCGGGGGAGAAAACGCAGCCTGCAGCGAACAGATGCAGCAGTCCCGTCTTGCAGGCAAGCTTTCGACCTTGACCGACTTGCGTAATTGGCCGTCTTCTCTGCTACGCTACCCGTCCAATTAATGCGCCTGAGAACACCTGAATGGAACTCTCTTCACGATCTGACGCTGCGTATCGTTCAAACGTGATTTACGATTGTAAACACTAGCTAGTCAGGCCGTGTGTCACTTGGCTAGTGCTACTAGAAATCGGTATATCGATGTATCGATATCATCTCCGAAACGTCGACATATATCGGCCGTATTTATTTTCCGATCTACCGATATATCTGAACCGAAATGCGTATATCGAGTGCCGATATTTTTATTTCATATTATATTTTTTCGCAATTTTCGGTAAATATTTGAGACTGTTATTTTGAAATTGTAGTAGAACATTATTTTAGTTTTACTGTGTGAAGGATCTTACTACACAAAGAAGTCCGATTGCGCTGGGTGGGGGAGGGGGGGGGGGGTTGTGTGAATTGAATAACAAGATTCCGATGTGAAGAAATAGCACACCAGTTGCGTTAAGAAACAAATTTTAACACAACTAGCATGCTATTTCGTCGCATAGGTCTTCTTCAAAAACAGTTGCTGAAAACGGTGAAAAAAATCCATGTGTCAAGATTGATCTTTGCCTTGGACAGAGACGTGTGACGGGAAATGCTGATGCAATCGGTGCTTGGTGCTACTAACAGAAACTGCAACGTTTAACTTTACCACGCACTTTTGACACTACAAATGCTAGGTCGCTAGCGATGGCAGAAATGAAAAGACAGGGAAGTCGACATGAAGCGTTCTGGACAAACGCGATATGTGACGAAACCGAGCGACGGACCCATGGGACGCCTTTTTATTACGCCAATTACATGTAGCTACCATTGCTAGCAAAGTTTAGCAAACCGGTTATCGCCAAGTGTGAACATGAATCGTTTTCCTTTCAATTCGTGCTCTAAGAGGGATAAGCAGTCTGCTTGCTTGTTGATGTACAGACTATCTAATAATAAATCAATCTTCAGATACAAAGCTGTAAGACGAGCTGTGTACGTACAATGTGCAGGCGATATTTTTATAGGCCAGTGCGTCGATATTCCCGCGCGATGCATCGATATGTCGATAATTTTTTCGTTACATCGGGTCTGATAAAGACACTTTTTAAAATATAATTAATTATCGGATTTCCTATATTTTTAAAATTATCAGCAGTCCTACACCTTCGATGGTTCTCGCCAACAAGTCTCTGACTAGCTTTGACAGACATTTTCTTATTTCCGAGCACGTAACTGCTGGGATAGTTCCTCTAACAAAATCTGCTTGTACTGTATGCCGTACAGCTCAGTTATTTTAATGATTAGTTTCTATTGCCCTATGGGCCGAGAAGCATTTTTTTTTATCCTCACTGCTTCTTCTTAGAGACTAAAGCTTTATTTTTACCGGTGGAGGTGAAGTTTGATTTTTACCGATAGAGATGAAGTTTGAGGGTAGTGGGCATTTACATACTCGTGATTTGCGGACTGTTAACTAAGAGCGTGGTTGGCATTACACACTAATGGTAAAAGATATCGCCTTTTACTTGTTTCACAGCCCAATAGAGGGAACTTTATCCGCGCAGTGTTCATAAAGCATTAGTTTACTTTGAATTCTTGACTGAGATACACAAGAAGGGACATGAGCGCAGGTTGCGGGTCGCGTTTTGAGGCTGTGTTTCTCCGAGCCACCCCAAAAGGTCTGAGAACGAGACATGTAGCGGCGTCTAAATACCAGGTGATCAAAAAGTCAGTGTAAATTTGAAAACTGAATAAATCACGGAATAATGTAGATAGAGAGGTACAAATTAACATACATGCTTTGAATGATATCGGGTTTTATTAGAATCAAAAAAATACAAACGTTCAAAACATGTCCAACAGATGGCGCTTCATCTGATCAGAGTAGCAATAATTAGCACAACGAAGTAAGACAAAGCAAAGATGACGTTCTTTACAGGAAATGCTCAATATGTCCACCATCATTCCTCAACAACAGCTGTAGTCGAGGAATAATGTTGTGAACAGCACTGTAAAGCATGGCCGGAGTTATGGTCAGACATTGGCGTCGGATGTTGTCTTTCAGCATCCCTGGAGATGTCGGTCGTTCACGATACACTTGCGACTTCAGGTAACCCCAAAGCCAATAATCGCACGGACTGAGGTCTAGGGACCTGGGAGGCCAAGCATGACGAAAGTGGCGGCTGAGCACACGATCATCACCAAACGAAACGCGCAATAGATCTTTCACGCATCTAGCAATACTTTTTTTTGTAGTTCTAATAAAACCCCATGTCATTCCAAGCATGTGTGTCAATTTTTATTTCTCTATCTACATTATTCCGTGGTTTATTAAGTTTTCAAATTTATACTGACTTTTTTATCACCTGGTACATGGAGAAGTCAAAGTAATTTCTGCAAAAGTGGGTAACATGCTATAAATTCGTTAAAAACGTGGATGGACTTCAAAAATGTGGCTCAGTAGGGAAAGTGACTCCAAAAATGGAAAAGAATATAATAATTCCCTTTTTGCAGGAAACCCATTTTTAACACTGCGTCAAGCGTAAGCAAAATTCACTCTGAAGCAAATGTCAACGATCGTAATTAACGGACTATAATATCCCCATGTCTCATGAAACCACGCACGGTGTCTCTCTTCGAAAATTTAACTTTCATGTTTAATGATTTAGTGAATCATATTTCCACGAAGATCAACATACGTTACAGGCAATACTCATCGAATTATTATTTCTCTCTCTCTCTCTCTCTCTATCTCTTTCTCTCCCTCTCACTCCCTTTCCCTCTCTCCTCCCTCTGTCTCCCTCTCCCTCTCTCTCCCTCTCCCTCCCATCCTTTTTCCCGAATAGCTGTTTACGTGTGTCATCAATTCACCCAGTCCCAGCTTGGTAATTCCCTATTTTTGTCAAATATTTTTTATCATACATGGCTCTAGTTTTGTGTTGTTGTGGTCTTTAGCCTGAAGACTGTTTTGATTCAGCTCTCCACAAAGTTTGCCCCGCGCAGATCTCTACATCACTGCGTAACTACCGTCACCTCTATCCGCTTGGACCTGCTAGCTTTTCTGAAACCGCGCTGCTGCTACGGTCGCAGGTTCGAATCCTGCCTCGGGCATGGAAGTGTGTGATGTCCTCAGGTTAGTTAGGTTTATGTAGTTCTAAGTCTAGGGGACTGATGACCTCATATGTTAAGTCCCATAGTGCTTAGAGCCATTTGAACCATTTGAACCTGCTAGCTTTACTAATGCCTTGATCTCCCACCACAGTTATTTACGCCCCACATTTCGCTCAGGATGTGTCCTGTTAACCGGTCCCTTCTTTTACTTTTCTCTCTTCTCGTTTCTGTATAGTCTCACCTCATTATTCTCCGTTTAAAATTACTTTGTTACTGACGTTTTAGAGTCGAGTGGTAGGGTCCGGGTGACGCGATACTGGGAGGTATCCAATGACTTTTGACACCTCAGTGTGTGCTACTACAGTACGCGATTTTCCCTCCAGTCCACTACATCCATCAGAGTTATTGCTTATAAACTCATGGAAAAATCTTGCACCCTCACACACAGTAATTTGGGTGGTTTTTATAGGCGAATTTGAGGTTGTTTCATGGTTTAATAGAGCGCAGGTAACCTGCATCAAATTATTCGTCCCGACTTCCCCTACACAACTATGGTACGTTGCAAACATCATTTACACATTGTGTATGTAGTAACACGAAGTATGACTGGGCGGAAAGACTGCAATTAATTTCGGTTGCCAGTAGGAAAAGAAATACGATGCTTTGGTATCGGACTGAGTCCTCTGGTCCAAGTGAAGTGATTATTGATGGAAATGGTTATTTTCGGCTACTTGAAAACTATTTGTAGCCATTCGCTGGCTTCATGTCCCCAGCAACGATGGAACTCTTATGGAAGACAATGCGCCACGACAACGGGCCACAATCATTCGCGATTGACTGGAAAAACATTATTAGTTCGAGAGAAGGATTTGGCCACCTAGATCTACCGACGTGAATCCCATCGAACATTTATGGGACACAACTTAGTGGTCAGTTTGTGCACAAAAGCGTGCACCGGCAACACTTCCGCAATTATGGAAGGCTAAAGCGGCAGCATGGCTCAATATTTCTGCAGAGGACTTTTAAAATGGTTGAAATCGCTCTGAGCACTATGGGACTTAACATCTGAGGTCATCAGTCCCCTAGGACTTAGAAATACTTAAATCTAACTAAGGACACTACACACATCCATGCCCGAGGCAGAATTCGAACCAGCGTCCGTAGCGGTCTCGCGGTTCCAGACTGAAGCGCCTAGAACCGCTCGGCTACAGCGGTCGGCGCAGAGGACTTCAAATGACGTTTTGAGTCGATGCGGAATGGTAGTTGGATCTACACGAATTGGACGTCCCATTTCTGAAATCGTTAGGGAGTTCACTATACCGAGATCCACTGTGGCAAGACTTTCGCGAGAGTACCAAATTTCATGTATTTCCTCTCACCACGGGCAACGTATTGGTCGACTGCCTTCACTTAACCCCCGAGAGCAGCGGCGTTTGCGTAGGAGTTGTCAGTGCCGACAGACAAGCAACACTGCTTGAAATAACCGCAGAAATCAATGTGGGACGCACAACTAACGTATCCATTAGGACAGTGCACCATGGCTCAGTATTTCTGTTGGGGACTTCCAATGACTTTTTAAGTCGATGCCACGTGGGGCTGCTGCACTACACCTGGCAAATGTAGCTCTGACACGGTGTGGGAGGTATCCCATAAGTTTTGAGACCTGAGAGGTATGATACTACAGCACTTGATTTTCCCACCATTCCACCACATTCGTCAGAATTACGGCTTAGAAAATCATGGAAAATCTCGCACTTCACACACTGTAGCTTGGGTGGTTTTTGTAGGTGAATTTGAAGTTGTTTTCTGGTTTAACAGAGCTCAAGTGCCCTACAACACATTGTTACTGACGACTTCCCCGACATCACGGTGGTACGTTAAAAACATCTTTTACGCCTTGTATATGTAGTAAAGTCAAATATGACGGAGCAAAAAGAATGGGCCTACACTACTGGTCATTAAAATTGCTACACCAAGAAGAAATGTAGATGATAAACGGCTATTCATTCGACAAATATATTATACTAGAACTGACATGTGATTACATTTTCACGCAATTTAGGTGCATAGATCCTGAGAAATTAGTACCCAGAACAACCACCTATGGCCGTAATAACGGCCTTGATACGCCTGGGCATTGAGTCAACAGAGCTTGGATGGCGTGTACAGGTACAGCTGCCCATGCAGCTTCAACACGATACCACAGTTCATCAAGCGTAGTGACTGGCGTATTGTGACGAGCCAGTTGCTCGGCCACCATTGACCAGACGTTTTTAATTGGTGAGAGATCTGGAGAACGTGCTGGCTAGGGCAGCAGTCGAACATTTTCTGTATCCAGAAAGGCCCGTACAGGACCTGCAACATGCAGTCGTGCATTATCCTGGTGAAATGTAGGTTTCGCAGGGATCGAATCGAGGGTAGAGCCACGGGTCGTAACACATCTGATATGTAACGTCCACTGTTCAAAGTGGCGTCAATGCGAACAAGAGGTGACCGAGACGTGTAACCAATGGCGCCCCATACCATCACGCCGGGTGATACGCCAGTATGGCGATGACGAATACACGCATCCAATGTGAGTTCACCGCGATGTCGCCAAACACGGATGCGACCATCATGATGCTGTAAACAGAACCTTGATTCATCCGAAAAAATTGCGTTTTGCCATTCGTGCACCCAGGTTCGTCGTTGAGTACACCATCGCAGGCGCTCCTGTCTGTGATGCAGCGTTAAGGGTAACCGCAGCCATGGTCTCCGAGCTGGTAGTCCACGCTGCTGTAAACGTCGTCGAACTGTTCGTGCAGATGGTTGTTGTCTTGCAAACGTCCCCATCTGTTGACTCAGGGATCGAGACGTGGCTGCACGATCCTTTACAACCATGCGGATAAGATGCCTGTCATCTCGACTGCTAGAGACACGAGGCCGTTGGGATCCAGCACGGCGTTCCGTATTACCCTCCTGAACCCACCGATTCCATATTCTGCTAACAGTCATTGGATCTCGACCAACGCGAGCAGCAATGCGATAGACTACAATCCGACCTTTATGAAGGTCGGAAAAGTGATGGTACGCATTTCTGCTCCTTACACGAGGTATCACAACAACGTTTCACCAGGCAACACCGGTGAACTGCTGTTTGTGTATGAGAAATCTGTTGGAAACTTTCGTCATGTCAGCACGTTGTAGGTGTCGCCACCGGCGCCAACCTTGTGTGAATGCTCTGAAAAGCTGATCATTTGCACATCACAGCATCGTCTTCCAGTCGGTTAAATTTCGCGTCTGTAGCACGTCATCTTCGTGGTGTAGCGGTTTTAATGGCCAGTAGTGTAATTTTAATTGCCAGTAGGTGTTCGAGCAGAAGTTATCAAGCAGGCTCCCACTTTTGAGATATTACGGACGCAATTCCGCCATGAACAGGCAGAGCAGTTCCTCAATATCATCGTCCGTTCCTAGATTTGCGTAGCTGCGTAGGTAGGTGTAACTTCAAGGGTTCTGGTCTCCTCGTCAGTGTGTCCCACAGCGAGGCTGGCGCGGCGCTTCAGCAGCTTAGGTGCCTGCCTACCTGCCTGCCGGCTTACAGGCGACGCGAATGTAATTCCGCCGAGCGCAGCACCTGCCGTGTCGCTGACGCCGCCGCGCCTTTAGCGTCGCTGCGAGACGCTTCAAAAGGAGCAGTCACCCGGACACCGTAATTAATTAATTAATAATTAGCCGGCGAAAGTTAAGCCCCGCAGACAGCTTGAGTTTCGGACATTAACGGCCGTCCTCGTGACGGCAAGCGGTGATCACACAAGGCTCCGCCAAGAAACTTATTCCTAGGCTGCGACGACGCTAATTTATTGCTTCGTTAGAGGACACTTTTTCCTCGTCTCGCTGCTCCCGCTCCTCCCACGCAATAACTGGCGCCAGGGGAATA
The DNA here is from genome assembly GCF_021461395.2 of Schistocerca americana. Taxonomy (NCBI): domain Eukaryota; kingdom Metazoa; phylum Arthropoda; class Insecta; order Orthoptera; family Acrididae; genus Schistocerca; species Schistocerca americana. The sequence continues at coordinate 180,836,281 of NC_060122.1, read as the reverse complement.
TATATCATGCGAGACGCTGCATCGTAGCGCTGAGCCGACGGTAGCAACCTCCCCTCCCTCACCCCCCCCCCCCCTCCCCCAACCCGCCACCGGCCCATAATATCGGCGCCTTCACCCGAGAGTCCTCCAAAAGCGGGGCGCAAAGTCTTCCCGCTTCCCGGAAATTACCTGCAACAGGCAGTAACAGCCACGCTTGAGATGCCAAAGGCACGGTCTCCCGTTCCAAGCCCTGTCCTCATTTTCTTACGCACCGATAGAACGACGACGAGCTGCCTCATCGGCCAGTCACACAGAGAGTCGGTCGCTGGCTTCGCTCTCCACAAAGCGAACACGAAAAGCGATAAGTCTTTCATACATTATTAAGCACCTCCCTCTATGTTTTCTGCGTGTCTCAGTCAGCTAACAAAGTTACAGAGCAAATGTTTCATACATTTGCCATTGCTGTTGGTGTTCTAAATAAAAAAAATAAGGCAGACGGATGATACCCTTCTTTTAACTGATAAATCCCAGCAAAAAAAAAGGCCAGTTGCATACAGATATAACCACTATACACAAATTGGTTGACGACGGAAAAAGAATATCGTTGTTGTGGTCTTCAGTCCGGAGACTGGTTTGATGCAGCTCTCCATGTTACTCTATCCTGTGCAAGCCTCTTCATCTCCGAATAACTACTGCATCCTACATCTGAATCTGCTTAGTGTATTCATCTCTTGGTCTCCCTCTACGATTTTTATACACCACGCTTTCTTCCAATGCTAAATTGGTGATCTCTTGATGCCTCAGAACGTGTGTTATCAAGCGATCTCTTCTTCTAGTCATGATGTGCCAAAAATTCCTCTTCTCTACAATTCTGTTCAGTACCTCCTCATTAGTTACCCGATCTACCCATCTTCTGTAGCACCACATTTCGAAAGTTTCGATTCTCTTCTTGTCCAAACTATTTATCGACAATGTTTCACTTCCATACATTAATAAAGGACTGCCTAACGCTTAAATCTATACTCGGTGTTAACAAATTTCTCTGTTTCAGAAACACTTTCGTTGTCAGAGCCAGACTATATGCTATATCCTCTCTACTTCGACCATCGTCAGTTATTTTACTCCCCAAATAGCAAAACTCATTTTCTACTTTAAGTGTCTCATTTCCTAATCTAATTCTATCAGGATCATCTCATTTAATTCTACTACATTCCATTATACTTGTTTTGCTTTTGTTGATGTTTATCTTATATCCTCCTTTCAAGACAATGTCCATTCCGCTCCGCTACTCTTCCAGGTCCTCTGCTGTCTCTGACATTACAATGTCGTTGGCAAACCTCACAGTTTTTATTCCGTCTCCATGGATTTTAATTTCTATTCCAATTTTTTTTGTTTCCTATAATGCTTGCTCAGTATACAGATTGAATAACATCGGGAATGGGCTACAACCCTGTCTCACTCCCTTCTCAACCTCTGCTTTCCTTTCATGCCTCTCGACTATTATAACTGCCATCTGATTCTGTACGAACTGTAAATAGACTTTCGCTCCCTGTATTTTACCACTGCCACCTTCAGAATTTGAAAGAGTGTGTTCCAGTCAACATTGTCCATAGTTTTCTCGATATAAACGTAGTTTTGCCTTTCCTTAACCTATCTTCTAAGACAAGTCGTAGGGTCAGTATTGCCTCACGTGTTCCTATATTTCTGAGGAATCCAAATTGATCCTTCCTGAGGTCGGCTACTGCCAGTTTTTGCATTCGTCTGTAAAGAATTTGTGTTAGCATTTCTCAACCGTGACTTATTAAACTGACCGTTCGGTAATATTCACATCTGGCAGCGCCTGCTTTCTTTGGAATTATAATTATTATATTCTTCTTAAAGTCTGAGGGCATACTACCGGTCTCACATACCTTGCACACCAGATGTTTTCTAACGACTGGCTCTCACAAGGGTAACAGTAGTTCTGACGGAATATCGTCTGCTTCCAGGACTCTCTTTCGACTAAGGATTTTCAGTGCTCTGTCAGTTCTTCTCACAATATCGTGTCTTCACCTCCTCTTAATCCACGTCATTTTCCATTGCTATAACATTGCCCTCAAATTCATCTCCCTTGCACTGACCGTATATATATGGGACTGGTTGGCTCTTACAATTCAAAGGATGCTTCTCTTTTCTTCAAAGATCTTTTTAATTTTTCTCTGGCGTTGTCTATCCTTCCTCTTGTGGTATATTGTTCTAACTCTTCACATTTGTTCGCAAGCCATTCCTGTTTAGGCGTTTTGCATTTCCTGGAAATCTCTTTTTTAGTCGTTTGTATTCCCTTTTGCCTGCTTCATTTATTGCATTTTTATAATTTCTTCTTTCATCAGTTACATTCAGTATCTCCTCTGTTATCCATGGATTTCTACGAGACCTTCTCTCTTTACTTATTTGATCCTCTGCTGCCTTCATTACTCCTCTTCTTATAGCTACCCATTCGTCTTCTACTGTATTCCTTTCGCCTGTTCTAATCAAACGTGCGTAATGCTCCTTCTAAAAGACGCAACAACCTCTGGTTCTTTGATCTTATCGAGGTCCCGTCTCTTTAATTTTCTACTTTCTTGCAATTTCTTCAGTTTTAATCTACAGTTCATAATCAGTAAATCGCAGTCAAAGTCCACATCTGCTCCGAGAAATGTTTTACAGTTTAAAATCTGGTTCCGAAATCTCTGCCGTACTAATATACAATCAAATCGTGTACAACCTCGAGTAAAAGAAGGCGTCTGTTGATACGTCACATCCTGACGTAACAAGGAATCTTCAGTTTGTTAATGGAAGGAAGAGTGGTGGTGGGGACTTGAATACAGTAAGCAGATCCCAGCGGATTCAGGCTGCAATAGTTGCGCAGAGATAAAAAGCTCGTACAGCATATAATAGAACGGACAGCTGTATCAGAACAGTCTACTGACTGAAACCTCAACAATATGTAGAGTTGCAAGGAAGCACTTAGAGGTTAACCTCTTGTTTATAACAAACCCAGCAGAAGAAGAATATCTCCGTTAACGCACGGTTTACAACAGAATAAAACTAAATAAAGAAGTACATGAGAATGAACGAAGTTTAGGGATTAACGTCCCGACAACAAGTTCTTTAGAGACGCAAAACTAGCTCATATTGCTGGGAGGGGGGAGGGGAGTAGGAAAGAATATCGGCCGTTTCAGAGGACACACTGGAACTTGATTTAAGTGAGGTATAGGAACCACGGAAAACCGAATTCCGGTTGACATGACAGGTATTTGAACCGATGTCCTTCCGAATGCAAGTCTAGTAGTTTAATTAAGTGCCATCTCTCTCAAGAATATAAAAAAAGAAACATATAGATGCTGGGTGTCACAGGAGGAGTGGTCAACATATACGGATTTGATTGGAACGAAGAACGTAAAGTAAACATGAACTCAAAAGCGTATGTACTAAGAGCTATGAGTATTTCTTTCAGTAGATGAAATGTGTTTCACAGTATCGAAGATGAAGAATTGCTCATTCCTCTTTAGGTATGCGTTTTAGGAGCCAAAATTTACTCGGCTTTCTTTGCTTCGAATGATCGTTCCTGTCATATACACAAATACTGACCATTCTTCCTGTGACGCACACCAGACGCTCTAACAGAAGACACAGTTAATACACAAAGTATGAGAGGGATAAAAGTAACTTCTCACTATATGTATTTTACTTATAACTAATCAAAATCATGAGATAATCGGAAAGTTTTGTAGGGAAAAATTGCATGTAAAACCAAATAATTATAAACAAAGTATTTGTAGCTATGAAAAAAAATTGTTCCTTTGCACTCCAGTGAAAATAAGCAGATAAAATACTTTTTTTTTAAGAGAGAAATAAAATTCTATTGTATAAACAGGCAACAGTTTATTTACAGCAGAAACATTATTGAATTAGCAAGGCTGGAGACAGATATTAACAATATAATTTCTCATTATTATTACTGATTGCCACTGAACGAAAATCAGTGTACCAGAGCATGGTTTTCATTATATATTTATTTATTAATGCTAATGTATCGTCTAAAAAGGATGCCTCCAAGAAGAGCAGATCATTGAAAGACGAATATGAGACGATCATCACACTAACAGTTTGCTAACATGACAAAAGAGCACTTCATGATTCGGGACGTATTAAACTGTGATAGAGACCTAACGTCTAGCATTGGTCAAACACACTATCTCCAATTAATTATGAAGCACAGTACAGTTACTTTCTCCATTGCAAATCGATTGAAAACATTATTCCACTAATCTTAGCTTACACATTATACAAATAGCTTTGGATTCTTCAACAAATCACTGTGTGAATGAAATAAGTGTTTTCGGGACTATCACCAGTCAGATTAGCAAGACCGAAAGCCATGAATCCATTTCATCCCTGGCAGTGTGCTTAGGGGTGGAAAGGGATTAATATCTGAACATAACTGGAAAAAAAAATTACCGACATGTCAAATTCACCTTCTTCTACGTCGCTAGGCTGTCTGATGACATTTCTGGTAACATATCACACCTCGATTTGATTTTTTTTCCTATTTAATGTAAAACTGATATAAATATACATTTGTCAATTCTGGTTAATGAGCTCGTAACAATAGTAAAGAAAAGTACTGAGTTCACTGGACAGTTTTTCATAATTGTCTATTAAAGATGAAACCATAATTAAGATAACTGAACCTGGTGAACAATTCTATATTCCCTTACTTTAACCACTTCCGTACTTCCTAACACATTTACTTACAACTGTAACATGACAATGAAGCAAATCTTAAGTATTCATACGTGTTGTACGCCGTGTTCATTAGTGAAACAACAAGGAGATCACACGCTAATCGTGTTTTTGTATTTTTTTATATATTTATGGCACGTGAAGTTTCGAACTCAAATATAAGTCGCTAAAAGCAGTTCGATGCATCTCTCAAAAATTCTCTAGAAAATTGTTTTTAAAATTTTCCAAGTTTCTTTAATAGCAGAAGTATATTTTTCGATAGGTGTCGACAACTTGTGGTAGAGTGTTCACCTACTATATGGGCGACCTAAGTTCATTTCCCAACTGATACAAATTTTCAGACCAGGGTGTAAGTTAAACGAGCATTTCCGCGAAGAATAAAATGCATATAGATGAAAAAACTGATCTCTAATGCGCTTTTTAATCTAAACGATGTTTATTAACAATCTGTTATGAAAGATCAGCATTTAAGAATTTATTTTTGCAATGAAAACTGGACTTTTGTGTGTGATATGATATTAGAATTAAGAAGACGTGCATTTTTCATAAAAATAACAGATACGTGTTAACTAGCTTCACCCAAATTTTCGTAGAACATTGATCTTTGTTTAAAATTTGATGTCAGCTGGGAATCGAAATCAGGCCACTCACGTGGTAGATGAGCACTACACTTTTTTTTCGTTTTCTTTTTTCTGCTCAGGATGCATTTTTCAATGTGCTTTTCCGTGTTCCTCCTGTTCTTCTTTATTATTTAATCTTAAGTCTGAAAATTAAATTTCTTCATCCAGTAACTACCACCTGCATACCAAGAGTGACGTCGTTACTGAATGATTTCCGAGCTGTGTTCTTTGTCAACGCAAACCAAGAGGTGATGATTAAAGACTTTTGTAAATACTCACCGTAGGTTCTGGTGCTCCTTTGCCGTATGGTACAGTGTCACTGTTGCAAATAAGACTGGTAGTCTAATATGATGTATCTGGGGTACCTGTGGTAATCCAGTAGTGAGCGAAAAGAGCCACTTACAAAGTATACCAGCTGTGTTTTGTCCCTGGGAACGTGCCCCAGTCCGGCTGGAAAACGACGTTCAAGTTGATAGCGGTAGGGCTCGTTCTGGTAACTAAAGCCAATTTTTTCCTGTCACAGAACCACACTACATGTAAAAGAAATCGATCTTACCCTGCGTCATTAATGCAGCTTGGAAAACTTCAAAGTAACTGCACGTATTGTTATCAAATTTACATGCCGCTGATTTCAGCGCCAACTACACCATCTTCAGGTGCATTACCTGGATAAGGGAAGCGATTCAAATCCGTAATATCCAATATCACCCGACTCAGACAGAGACAAAACTGTTTTTCGTTTATCAAAAAGCTCGAACACACTTCAACTGTCCTACATAACCGAACTTCCAATTCCTGACACGAGTCTGTAACTAACATACTTTGTATCATTCTCAAACAAACCTCCTTTAGAATTAGCAGCAATAGTTAATGCCTAATCAGTGTTTCACTAGAAAAGTTGACATCCTGAATTTAATCTTGTTGGACAACCGATGCTATAGGTTCCAGTCTTATCCTAGCTGATTCCCTGGTATTTGATAGTTTGAAGCAAGCTTTTGCTTTCTGCAGCTCTCATAAGCTCGAAATCAAATCAATTGATACAACTTTGTCACGTGATTTACCGGCCAGCCTGGGTGTTGGGGTGTTGATTTCTAGACGTATTAATGACCGTGTCTGGGCATATGTTTCGCTGGTTTCTCATTGTGTCAACCTCAGAAATATAGCATGCAGGGTAAAGTTCCCTCGATTTGTAGGTGACACGCAAGATTCTCCTACGTTGTTTACTGACGACAGTTGTGATAAGAGACACAGTCGACCAGGCCATTAAAATAAAAAGCGTAATTGCTGAATTGTGGTTAGAGTGTGGTAATAGTTCACAAGAGGGATCTTTGCTGCTGAAAAATGACGTGATTTATCTATGAGAAGAAGGAGCTTCGTCATGAAGCTCACCCTAAGAGCAACAAAAATTAACCGCTTTCTTTCTTCTTTGTGCTTCCTTTCCACAAAAAAAAAAAAAAAAAAAAAAAAAAAAAAAAAAAAAAAAAAAGAGATCCGAATTCCACCAACTTTGTGGTATTCTTTGTTACATATAATACACAGTTATCTTACAAAAGTTAAACATCCCGGAAGCACACTCCATTGCTTCTTTTCGTTGACACTCTGCTCCGCTCGTTGTCGTTGACTTCAAGTTGTTCCCAGGAATTCGTCACATATGGCACGAAATAGTTCTGCTGTCGCTTTCTATGTCTGTAGTGAGCACCACTTGACACTTGAATTCAGCCTTCCCTTAGCATGTTAGCACCCTAATTGCTGCAGAATGTTTGTTCCCACCAACCTGTGCCGATTATTTGTGTGACGGGCACAGTAACCTTTGCTTTGGAGGCGTCTCAAGTATGTCAGTTGTACGACATCTCACAGGTGGTTTGAAAGGCGACAGTTGGGACAGCTGGAGTGCTGGAATTTGTTGAACTTAAGCAAACACGGTACCCAGTCTGTGGCAAAGGGATACAGAGACTCTAAACATGAAATATAGTTGTAAACAGTGGGAAACGCTGCCAGATCTTTAATACACCCTATCCATATTCAGAGTCGAAGTCAACGAACTGGGAAAACTTCATTAGCCACGAGAACGTCTGGAGAGGTTTCCTCGAGTCCTGCGTATGACCTGCGTGAACAGAAGTTGTAAAGATGTAATAATGCCACGAAGAACTTTTATATTCGAACCATGTCTTACTTATCGGAGGTAAATAGGAGCCGCATTGTTTGTATATGTGAACGTGGTTTACGTGCGATAGAGTCTGGTATGGAGCGAGATACAGTGCAGCTTACAAGTGAGGAGGAAGAGGCGATTTGTTTTTAACGTCACGTCGGCAACGAGTCATTAGAGACGGAGCACAAGCTCGGATTAGGAAAGGATCGGAAGGAATTCGGCCACGCTCTTGTTGAAGGAATTATCCCGGCATTTATCTTACGTAATTTCGGGAAACTACGGAAAAAATAAATCAGGATAGTTAGACGTGGGTTTGAACCGTCGTCCTCACGGATGCGACTTTAGTGCGCTAACCACTGCGCCACCTGGCTCGGTATTTACAAGAGGACCGCGTCTAATCGTAATCGCCTACTTCTTCCAGATTTTTGGCATGTGGAGGACTTGACCAGAAACGAAATTGACGGGAGTGGAAGCTCTAGATGTCCAAGCGTTCAGAAGAGAAATTGCGTTTCTGGCGAGGGTCGAGCGGATCCATGCAGCGCTTGAAAACGCATATGCCTTTTCCATTTTCCGTTACTTACACTGCAAATAAACGTAAATAACGCTCAGATTATATTACTTTTTAACATTTTCATACAAAGCATTGAAAGGAGAAGCAAAGCAAAATTTGGGATACCAAAAAAATTTCCAGGAAACGATTGTACTTCCAGAGTTCATGAGGACTCTGCAAATGACGTTCCAAGAAGAGATTGTAGTTAGAGCTTACAGGATTTCGTATTCAGTTAGTTTCATTTTAATCTTCGAGCAAACCATGGCAGCTGCACGCCAACAATAGATTTCCGGTGCTCATTTGGACCTAGGAGTCAAAGAACGGCGGATGAGTACGTGGCAAAATAAAGGAATATCGTCATTACTTCATCAAAATCTGGGAAACTTACACAGACTTATACAACAACTATTTGACTGACTTGATGAAGCCCTACGTGCAGAATAACAAATTACTTCTGTTAAATGACTCGCGGAGGCAAAGAAACCCACAATTATACTACGAGTTTTTTCAACATGGACTGCAAGCGTGCAGTATTAAAGTGATTGTCCCTAAACGCACTCCGCTAGTGCAACGCCGGCGATGCCTGTTTTTATTGTCAGGCAAAGAAGTTAATCAAAAAGCTTCATGACTGCTCTCATCTCGCTGAGAAGAAAAAGTAATCACATCCCGAAAAGACTGCATTAAAATACGTTCTATATTGCAACATCTGCTAGGGCCAGTATTTGGGGAAATGATGCCTTACGCCTAGTTTCACCTACGTCTACATCATACTCAGGAAGCCACCTTATGTTGTGTGGCGGAGGGTACTTTTTTTACCACTAACTGAGCCCTCCAACCTTGTTCCACTCGCGAACAGTGCGCGGGAAGAATGACTGTCGGTAAGCCTCTGCATTGGCTCTAATTTCTCGAATTTTCTCCTCATGGTCTTTGTTGTTGTTGTGGTCTTCAGTCCTGAGACTGGTTTGATGCAGCTCTCCATGCTACTCTATCCTGTGCAAGCTTCTTCATCTCCCAGTACCTACTGCAACCTACATCCTTCTGAATCTGCTTACTGTATTCATCTCTTGGTCTCCCTCTACGATTTTTACCCTCCACGGTGCCCTCCAATGCTAAATTTGTGATCCCTCGATGCCTCAAAACATGTCCTACCAACCGATCCCTTCTTCTAGTCAAGTTGTGCCACAAACTTCTCTTCTCCCCCATCCTAATCAATACCTCCTCATTAGTTACGTGATCTACCCACCTTATCTTCAGCATTCTTCTGTAGCACCACATTTCGAAAGCTTCTATTCTCTTCTTGTCCAAACTAGTTATCTTCCATGTTTCACTTCCATACATGGCTACACTCCATACAAATACTTTCAGAAACGACTTCCTGACACTTAAATCTATACTCGAAGTTAACAAATTTCTCTTCTTGAGAAACGCTTTCCTTGCCATTGCCAGTCTACATTTTATATCCTCTCTACTTCGACCATCATCGGTTATATTACTCCCTAAATAGCAAAACTCCTTTACTACTTTAAGTGTCTCATTTCCTAATCTAATATCCTCAGCATCACCCGACTTAATTCGACTACATTCCATTATCCTCGTTTTGCTTTTGTTGATGTTCATCTTATATCCTCCCTTCAAGACACTGTCCATTCCGTTCAACTGCTCTTCCAAGTCCTTTGCTGTCTCTGACAGAATTACAATGTCATCGGCGAACCTCAAAGTTTTTACTTCTTCTCCATGAATTTTAATACCGACTCTGAATTTTTCCTTTGTTTCCTTTACTGCTTGCTCAATATACAGATTGAATAACATCGGGGAAAGGCTACAACCCTGTCTCACTCCTTTCCCAACCACTGCTTCCCTTTCATGCCCCTCGACTCTTATAACTGCCATCTGGTTTCTGTACAAATTGTAAATAGCCTTTCGCTCCCTGTATTTTACCCCTGCCACCTTCAGAATTTGAAAGAGAGTATTCCAGTTAACATTGTCAAAAGCTTTCTCTAAGTCTACAAATGCTAGAAATGTACGTTTGCCTTTTCTTAATCTTTCTTCTAAGATAAGTCGTAAGGTCAGTATTGCCTCACGTGTTCCAACATTTCTACGGAATCCAAACTGATCTTCCCCGAGGTCGGCTTCTACCAGTTTTTCCATTCGTCTGTAAAGAATTCGCGTTAGTATTTTGCAGCTATGACTTATTAAACTGATAGTTCGGTAATTTTCACTTCTGTCAACACCTGCTTTCTTTGAGATTGGAATAATTATATTCTTCTTGAAGTCTGAGGGTATGTCGCCTGTCTCATACATCGTGCTCACCAGATGGTAGAGTTTTGTCATGACTGGCTCTCCCAAGGCCATCAGTAGTTCTAATGGAATGTTGTCTACTCCCGGGGCCTTGTTTCGACTCAGGTCTTTCAGTGCTCTGTCAAACTCTTCACGTAGTATCTTATCTCCCATTTCGTCTTCATCTACATCCTCTTCCATTTCCATAATATTGTCCTCAAGTACATCGCCCTTGTATAAACCCTCTATATACTCCTTCCACCTTTCTGCTTTCCCTTCTTTGCTTAGAACTGGTGTTCCATCTGAGCTTTTGATATTCATACAAGTGGTTCTCTTCTCTCCAAAGGTCTCTTTAATTTTCCTGTAGGCAGTATCTATCTCACCCCTAGTGAGATAAGCCTCTACATCCTTACATTTGTCCTCTAGCCATCCCTGCTTAGCCATCTTGCACTTCCTGTCGATATCATTTTTGAGACGTTTGTATTCCTTTTTGCCTGCTTCATTTACTGCATTTTTATATTTTCTCCTTTCACCAATTAAATTCAATATTTCTTCTGTTACCCAAGGATTTCTATTAGCCCTCGTCTTTTTACCTACTTGATCGTCTGCTGCCTTCACTACTTCATCCCTCAGAGCTACCCATTCTTCTTCTACTGTATTTCTTTCCCCCATTCCTGTCAATTGTTCCCTTATGCTCTCCCTGAAACTCTGTACAACCTCTGGTTCTTTCAGTTTATCCAGGTCCCATCTCCTTAAATTCCCACCTTTTTGCAGTTTCTTCAGTTTCAATCTGCAGTTCATAACCAATAGATTGTGGTCAGAATCCACATCTGCCCCAGCAAATGTCTTACAATTTAAAACCTGGTTCCTAAATCTCTGTCTTACAATTATATAATCTATCTGATACCTTTTAGTATCTCCAGGATTCTTCCACGTATACAACCTTCTTTTATGATTCTTGAACCAAATGTTAGCTATGATTAAGTTATGCTCTGTGCAAAATTCTACAAGGCGGCTTCCTCTCTCATTCCTTGCCCCCAATCCATATTCACCTACTATGTTTCCTTCTCTCCCTTTTCCTACTCTAGAATTCCAGTCACCCATGACTATTAAATTTTCGTCTCCCTTTACTACCTGAATAATTTCTTTTATCTCGTCATACATTTCATCTATTTCTTCATCATCTGCAGAGCTAGTTGGCATATAAACTTGTACTACTGTAGTAGGCATGGGCTTTGTGTCTATCTTGGCCACAATAATGCGTCCACTATGCTGTTTGTAGTAGCTTACCCGCACTCCTATTTTTTTATTCATTATTAAACCTACTCCTGCATTACCCCTATTTGATTTTGTATTTATAACCCTGTAATCACCTGACCAAAAGTCTTGTTCCTCCTGCCACCGAACTTCACTAATTCCCACTATATCTAACTTTAACCTATCCATTTCCCTTTATAAATTTTCTAACCTACCTGCCCGATTAAGGGATCTGACATTCCACGCTCCGATCCGTAGAACGCCAGTTTTCTTTCTCCTGAGAATGACGTTCTCTTGAGTAGTCCCCGCCCGAAGATCCGAATGGGGGACTACTTTACCTCCGGAATATTTTACCCAAGAGGACGCCATCATCATTTAATCATACAGTAAAGCTGCATGTCCTCGGGAAAAATTACGGCTGTAGTTTCCCCTTGCTTTCAGCCGTTCGCAGTACCAGCACAGCAAGGCCGTTTTGGTTAATGTTACAAGGCCAGATCAGTCAATCATCCAGACTGTTGCCCTTGCAACTACTGAAAAGGCTGCTGCCCCTCTTCAGGAACCACATGTTTGTCTGGCCTCTCAATAGATACCCCTCCGTTGTGGTTGCACCTACGGTACGGCCATCTGTATCGCTGAGACACGCAAGGCTCCCCACCAACGGCAAGGTCCATGGTTCATGGGAGGGGGCTCATGGTCTTAAGCGATACGTATGTGAGGGGGGCAGTAATAAGTTGTCCCACTCTTCCCGGAAAGTCCTCTCTCAAAATTTCAGAAGTAAATCTCTCCGTGATGCACAACGCCTCTCGTGTAACGTCTGCCAGTATGGTTTGTTGAGCTTCTCTGTAATGCTCTTGTGCCTACTAAACGATGCCGTGAGGAAACGTGCCGCTCTTCGTTGGATCTTCTCTATCTCTTCTCCAGTCCTACCTGGTATTTATCCCAGACAGATGGGTTAGATTGTTTTGGGGGAGGAGACCAGACAGTGAGGTCATCGGTCTCGTCGAATTAGGAAAGGATAGGGAAGGAAGTCGGCCGTGCCCTTTCCAAGGAACCATCCCGGCATTTGCCTGGAGCGATTTCGGGAAATCACTGAAAACCTAAATCAGGATGGCCAGACGCAGGTCTGGACCGTCGCCCTCCCGAATGCGAGCCCAGTGTGCTAGCCACTGCGGCACTTCGCTTGGTCCAGACAGATGAACAATACTCAAGAATATGCCGAACAAGCGCCTTATAAGCCACTTGCTACATGGGTGAGTTACATTTCCATAAGACTGTTCCTAAAAATCTAAGTCTGGCATCTGCTTTTCCCACTATTTGTTTTTTGTAGTCATTCCACTTAAAGTCGCTCTGATATTTTACGGCAGATACTGTTTCCAGCTGTTTGTCATCAATAGTGTAGCTATACAGAAGTGGATTTCTTTTCGTCATAGTTCTTGAGCGTAAAACATATTCCGTAATTCTGTAACAGATTGACGTCAACGATATAGGTCTATAATTTTGTGCATCTGTCCGACCGCCTTGCTTAAAACCTGGAATGACCTGTGCTTTTTTCCAGTAGCTAGGTACCCTTCGTTGCTCAAGCGATCTACGATAAATTACTGCTAGGAGAGGAGCAACTTATTTCGCATAATCTTTACTGCCAAACTGTGCGGTGAGACATAACCCTTTATTATTTTTAAACAAGTTATTTTTCTATAGAAACTTTAAAACAACCATGTGACTGTAATGAGTGCAAGACGCCGAGAAAGTCACTGCTACCCCTGTTTTTTTCGGTGAACATCATGCCAGCATGCGTAAGTCATCAATCGTAAAATAAAAGTGTCTAATATTATACACGAAATTATCGTGTACTCCTTACAAACCCTCCCTGCAAATTTCTTTGCAATCATAGATTATTCTCTGTCTTTCCTTTTCTCGCATTTTATGAAAATATTAATAAATACTATACGTTAGTTCTACACTTCAAGTCTATGTTCGTTGGCTAAATGAGGTGCTGTATTTCAAACATAAAACTCACTGCACTGTCACGAAGGCTGTACTAAACAATAAGTAGTCATTTCTAACGTGCGGTTATTGGTAGAAATGTAAAAGTTTATCAATTTAACGTCCAGGTCACTCAAATTGAACATTTGAGCTGATATTATCCATATAGAACCAATGAATTTCTGGACAGATACTACAACTAAACTCACAGGGGATCATCACATCTCTTAATCATGGGTGAGCCTTAGGTATGTTGTTGAGGAACTTGTACCGAGTAGCTGGCTAGCTGATTTCCATGCGATGACGCCTACGTACCGACAAAACCGATGTCAAAATTTCATGAATACCTCCTATATCCATCGAACGAGCAAGGGTAGTGCAGGGGCTAAGGTTCACACCTACCCTGCTGGTGGCAAGGGTTCAAAGCTGCCCGTGTACCTATTTTCTATTTTCTTTGCTTTTGGTTTCATTGTACAGAATTTCATTAAATAACGTAACAGTCATCCAAAATTATTCAGCAATACTCCTTTCCGCAGTAGTAATTTCATTAATAAATCAATAATTACAGCAAACTTTCTTCAAATGTCTATTACATTTGTTACCCAATAGATCAAAGCTTCGTCTCACTCGCTATAGCTTGCATCGCTTGTGTTGCTAGATTAGAAATCCGCATAGTATTTGTCATAGAATAAACCGAAACATTAATTCTTAGAGGACCACGCACATTTAGTGAAAGTTACTGCCTTGCGGGCACACGGATTTTTCAGGAGCGATGGTGGAAAACACACTTCGTTAAAATTGTATCCGATTCGAACCACACGTTTGGATCACTGCTGTAACAGACAGGTTCACTAAATTATGCAGGCTTAAATAACGTATTTTTATGGAATCTTCCCTCGAAAAAATTTCTCTACTAGTCTTTAGCAGGTTGGGAGCATTTTGAAATGTTTTGGTGAAAATTTTAACCTACCTGTAAAAATAAAGATCACAGAATTCGTGAAGTAGGCTACATTTGGGTGGGATAATTTTTAAGGTGGAGATACGTCGTTGTCTTTTATCTACAAAGATATGAACGTAAAGTTATCAGTTTACCGTCGCCACGAATCAATAACGTGCCGTCGATTTCTTAAATGTTGTGCGATACCAGATAAAATGATAAAAGGAGTAAGAAATAAAAAGAAATGCAATTACTCTGGAATAGGCTTCCAGAGCCAAGCCCTTCACACTAAAACTCAGAAAAATCGAATGTCTCTCAACAATCTACGAAATTTGTCGGTGAAGTCCGCGTCCCCCTTGTATATTGCTGCAGGCAGACTAATTAGGGATAATAACGTATTTTACGGACAATAAGACGTACCTTAATTTTTGAGCATTTTTTTTAAATAACATTTTTACCATTTTTATTATAAGATTGCAAAGTCAGATTAAAAAGAATATTCTTAGTTTATAAAACCAAACTGACCTTTTGAAACCCCGAAAAATCGTTATCTGAAATTTCTTCTTCTTCCTCTTCATCGTCATCACCGTCCTCTTCATGTTTATGATGGTCTTCAAGCCATCGACAACGTTACTCATGCCGCAATTCTTAAAAGATTTAACAATAATATCTTCTCTCACTCTAGATCACTGACACATTTCTTTGACTGTAGGTCGTTTTAAAGCTCCATTCGGAGTGAATTAATATTGGGTTTCATCCATAATCAAATGGTTCAAATGGCTCTGAGCACTATGGGACTTAGCATCTGAGGTCATCAGTCCCCTAGAACTTAGAACTACTTAAACCTAACTAACCTAAGGACATCACACACATCCATGCCCGAGGCAGGATTCGAACCTGCGACCGTAGTAGTCGCGCGGTTCCGGACTGAAGCGCTTAGAACCGCTCGGCCACCGCGGCCATCCATAATCCATTTGTTCCATTCCTCTCTCTTTACACTTTAAATGGTTTGTTTATCGAGACATCAAGGGGTTGCAATTGTGAAGTAAGTCTTTCCGGCATAACAGCAAGCTCTGTAATTCCCAGTCTCAGTTTCTCTTTCACAGATTTTTTCAAATGAATGCTAAACTGGTCTAGCACAAGAAGAGAACTCTTCTTCAATAAAGTACCTTCCCTTCTCTTCCTCATCCTGTTAATCTATAACTTCATACCAGCCTCGTCGTCCGCCCCCGGCAGCTGAGTGGTCAGCGCGACAGAATGTCCATCCTAAGGGCCTGGGTTCGATTCCCGGCTGGGTCGGAGATTTTCTCCGCTCAGGGAGTGGATGTTGTGTTGTCCTAAGCATCATCATCTCATCCCCATCGACGCGCAAGTCGCCGAAGTGGCGTTAAATCGAAAGACTTGCACCCGGCGAACAGTCTACACGACGGATGGCCCTAGTCACACGACATTTATATTTTACCAGCTTCGTCCATGCAACGCTTGTCAAGTACGTGAACAACGACACCTAGCGGTATTTCAGAAGGTTCTGGCATTATTTTGCTCTTGAAAACGATTGTTGGGTTAAGTTTAGTACCGTCAGGACAACATGAAAGGACAACAGAGTAGTTACAGTTTTAGCGCCTTTCATGGCAACAGTTCTGATACACGGTACATCAAATGTCAGATTAGTTTCGTCCATGTTCATATCTGGCTTAGTTCCACACTGGTTTTTTTTTCGATGTTGAATAATAAAGCGACGGAAGATAATAAGTTCTCTTCATATTCTTGTGGCATTTTCTGAGATATTTTGGTTTTGGTTCGCATGGTGAGTCCACGATCTGTATCACCAAACGATTCTACGCAAATCATGTTCGTCGCATCGATGTATTGCTGCTGCCAGTTGAGTCCAATGCTGCCAGATAGAGACAAGTTTCCCGTGGCATCTAATATATGGACATTTTTAAGACTGGCGGGAATTTTAAATCAAACACTGGACATTTTTATGTTGATTTCGTGTATAAGAGTCACCTGAATTTTGGAGGCAATTTTTCGAAGAAAAGAGGACATCTTATAGTTCGTAAAATACGATGAAACATGTTAACAGACAGTATGAGCATCCGAACGTTCCATAAACTGGTCTTTTCCATATGTACGACATTTTTGCGTTATCGATCTTCTGACGGGTTCTATGCCGCTCATCATGAATTCCTCTCTTGTGTAAACCTCTTCACCTCAGAGTAGAAGTTGCCCTCCACGTCCTCAATCATTTGTTGATATATTCCACTCTGCCTTCCCCTTCAGTTTTTACCATTTATAGCTCTTTCTCGTACCATGAAAGTTGTTTCCTATGTCTTAACACATGTCGTTCCATCACGTCCATTCTTGTGTTTTCCCTAAGTAGCTTTCTTCGCCGTTTCTGCGGAATATCTCCTAATTCCCTACCAGTCCATCTAATTTTCAACATACTTCTTCAGCACCACATCTCAGACGCTTCCATTCTCCTCTTTTCCGATTTCACCACAGTCCGCGATTCAATTCCAACCAGTGCTGTGCCCTAAATGTACATTCTGGGAATTGTTGTCCACAAATTCAGGCCAGGTTCTCATTCAAATGAGCAATAAATAGGCAAAGTTGGGAAATTTTTTTGAAGCTGTTTGGGGATTATGATTGATCATACTTTTCAACACAAAACAAAAACCAAAATGGCAACCGTAATTATGATTTATCAAGGAACGGCGAGTTTCAAGTGCGCAGGCTGCGTGCAGAATTACCCTATCAAGTAGTAGTCTGAAATAAAAAATGGGTAACATCAGTCGATACTACGTTAAATTTGTGGGACCTTATACCCAACCACGATGAAATAACCTTAAATTTTACGATATGGTGCTAACTCGAATTTCGAGTTCGATTTTTGGGGGTTTGTTTGAATCTTTATGGGTTTACAAAAAATAATTAATAACAACAACTTACATATATAATAGGTATAATCTCCCAAGATAAATGTTTGCATTTCGGAGCCAAAGGTGGAAGTCTATTTTATGCTGTAAGCGGTTATGAAAAATCGTTTCTTGAGAGAAACCCGTTTAAAGTTTTCCCTAAACTTTTATATGTATTATTAGTTCAAGTAGATTAAATTACATTTTATTTTATATTTTCAGTGTCGCTGAACACGAATCTGAAGTTAGATGGGCCGGCCGGAGTGGCCGTGCGGTTCTAGGCGCTACAGTCTGGAACCGAGCGACCGCTACGTCGCAGGTTCGAGTCCTGCCTCGGGCATGGATGAGTGTGATGTCCTTAGGTTAGTTAGGTTTAATTAGTTCTAAGTTCTAGGCGACTGATGACCCTAGAAGTTAAGTCGCATAGTGCTCAGAGCCATTTGAGCCACTTTTGAAGTTAGATTTTCAAAATTCAAAATAGCTATCCAACATAGCGAACCATGTTTTGAAAAATTTTGGTTACTTACGTTTAGTCTACAATTCCAGAACCGTATATCAGCCCTCTCTCTATCTCGAATGTTCCTGGAGAGCAATTCCCTCGTTCTTTCGTTTTCCTTGGCGACAAAAGTCGATCTGGGTGAGCTTGATATTCTACGTTCGGCAGCCTGCACGCATTGCTCGTCAGCTTTTTCGGCAAATTTTGCATGCATACTGCAATATAAATCATTTTGTGAACGTGCGTCGCGGCACAACAAGTTTGCCACCTGAGCCGGGTGTCTCCGGCTGAGAGCGTCCCACGGCGGCCGTGACAATGCTTAGAACAATGGACTGTAGAAACTTTTGTAATGCATGGATTAAAAAACCTTTTCGTCCAAACATTCTAGACGTATACACCTTTAAAAAACGCAATTGCAGAAAATTCGAATTTTCGACCTGGCCTTAAGAGCGATGTTTGATAATAGCAGATTTCTCTCGGCCAGGAATGGCCTCCTTACTTGTGCTAACCCGCTTTTTATGTCCTTCTTTCTTTATCCATCAAGTATTATTTTGCTGCCAAGGTACGAGAATAGAGTTCCTTAACTTTGTCTACATTGTGGTTCTCAATTTTGATGTTACGTTTGTCGCTAATCTCATTTCTGCTACGCCCCATTATTTTCGCCTTTCCTTGATTTACTCTCAGTCCATAACCTGTAATCCTTCTGCTCAGCATCTCCTGTAATTCTTATTCACTTTCACTGTGGTTAGAAAGGTTATCAGCAAATCTTATTGATACCTTGTGAGGTACAGGGGATAGTCAACTTGTGCACACCTGTACGTACTTGGGAATGGTTTATTAATAAGAGGTTGGACCCCCATCTGCCCGTAATACATCTCTGATTCTTCTTGGGATACTGCAATATAATGATTGTATAGTCTCCAGTGGAATGTTATGCCACTCTTCAATCAGAACCTCTTCTAACTCCTGCAGTGACAAGGGAGGCGGAAATCTGCTCCAGAGCCTGCGCTCCAATACCGCCCACAAGGGTTCGAAAATGTTCAAGATTGGGACTGTGCTGGCCAGGAACGATACTGCAGTTCAGCTGCATGCTCCGCATACCACATTTGTACTGTCCTGACTGTGTGAAAGGGTGAATTATTGTCCTGAAATACGGCATCATTGTTGGGGAACAAAATTTGAATCATGGGTTGCACCCGATCACCTAAAATGTTCACATAACCGCTGACTGTAACACGGCCGTTGAGAGTAGTGATAGAACCAGCAGAATACCATGATAAGGCTGCGCCGGCCGAAGTGGCCGTGCGGTTCTAGGCGCTGCAGTCTGGAACCGCGAGACCGCTACGGTCGCAAGTTAGAATTCTGCCTCGGGAATGGATGTGTAGTATGTCCTTAGGTTAGTTAGGTTTAACTAGTTCTAAGTTCTAGGGGACTAATGACCTCAGAAGTTGAGTCCCATAGTGCTCAGAACCATTTGAACCATTTTTGATAAGGCTGCCCACACCATCACACTTCCACCACCATGCTTAACGGCTGGAATCAAGCAATCAGGAGTGTAATCTTCTTTTGGCATTCTCCAGACGTAAGCTCGGCGCGACAATGGAGATAATGAAAACTTTGATTCGTGCTTCCATTGATCAGTCGTCCAGAATTTATGCTCCTGACAGCATGTTTTACACTTATTTGCGTAGGTTGTCATCACTAATGGTTTCAGTATAGCAGCTTGACAACGAATATTCGCTCTATGGAGATCTCGGTGGACAGTGTCGATAGATACAGGGTCTCGAAGATGGCTGGCTATTCAGCTCTACAGTGACTTTAGCCGCCTTAGTTTTGTGTTGTTTTGATGCAATTCGTGTTAGCGTACGACGATCTCTGGCATTTAGTTTTGATTTGCGCCCACTACTACGTTTACACCATGATGTCTTTCCATGTTCTGTGTAGGCGTTTCTTGAGACTGTTGAAACAGTTACTCTTGAAGCATTCGCCGGCCGCGGTGGTCTCGCGGTTCTAGGCGCTCAGTCCGGAGCCGCGCGACTGCTACGGTCGCAGGTTCGAATCCTGCCTCGGGCATGGATGTGTGTGATGTCCTTAGCTTAGTTAGGTTTAAGTAGTTCTAAGTTCTAGGGGACTGATGACCACAGATGTTAAGTCCCATAGTGCTCAGAGCCATTTGAACCATTTGAACCACCACCATCCCATTAGCACCAAAGTTCGCATTATTTTGCCTATCCCCTGTATGTTCTTTAATTAATTTCGAATGTTCACGGAAACGACTCGACATGAAACACGCTTAACATAATTGTGAGGCACCGTTAAATTAGGTTCCCGATGAGCCATCGGTAGTCAGCTGTGATGTGCCAGACGGTGAGAGAATAGGCGCATACATGCGCAGCGGTGCAGTCAGTTGTGTGCGGTAACTGCTGGAGTTACACCGCTCTGCCAAGACACGGAGTCTGCTTTTCGGTGCAGCGTCATCACAGTAAATTGATGCCTCTATCGAGGCAAGTTCCACTCTTCACGAAAAGAAATTCGCGCTCGCAAACTCCTCCGTCACGTTTCGAATTCCGCGTTCTCAGCTGGCAGAAGCGCCTCCGCCACTACACTTTTTGTTTCGGGTCTTCTTCCGGCAGACGGTTTCACCGGAACGGCGAGCGTCCCAGTCAACTGCGCAGTCAAATTCTGTTGGTGATAAGGGCGGTGCCCTTTAGACTGCGTCCAGCGAAATTAGCGTCCAGAGAAGCTCGAGAAAAAATTCACTAATCCTTCCTCCCCCCCCCCCCCCCCCCCAGTACGAACTCTCCAACTTGCCCAGCCCAGAAGAATGGAGAGCCGAGGGCTCTTACTTGGTGCCTGATGAAGAGGAAAGGAGATGGCTCGAAAAAGAACAGAACCACCCAATTTTTTTTACATTAAGAAGTGATAATGGTTCAAATGGCTCTGAGCGCTATGCGACTTAACTTCTGAGGTCATCAGTCGCCTAGAACTTAGAACTTATTAAACCTAACTAACCTGAGGACATCACACACATCCATGCCCGAGGGAGGATTCGAACCTGCGACCGTAGCGGTCACGCGGTTGCAGACTGAAGCGCCTTTAACCGCACGGCCACACCGGCCGGCAGAAGTGATAATAACTTGTTTTATTTCCACCTGATGCAATTACATAATACAGGGTGTTTACAAATGAATATCGGAGCTTTAACGCTTTATAATATTTATTATATTAAACTTACAGTTATAAATGATATGTCAAATGAAAGAGCAACTCAAACAGTTTTGCCAAGAACCTTATAAATGTTCAATGTGAGCACCATTTGTCACACTGCACACATAAAGCCTATAGCCGAGTTCGTCCCAAACGTTGATAAGAGTGTATTCAGTGATTGTAGCAACAGATGCTACAATCCGGTTTCTTAATTCAGGGAGGTCTGCTCATCCTTGATGAAGCCCCCAAGGACAAAATCGTATGGCGTTAGGTCGGGTGAACGTGGAGACAATGCAAAGCAAGCCCCTTGCGGCCTATCCAGCGCTTGGGTACAGTGAAGACTTGATGTGTGCCTTGTGATTAATGGTGCTCACATTGAACATTTATAAGGTTCTTGGTAAAACTGGTTGAGTTGCTCTTTCGTGTGACATATTATTTATACTTGTAAATTTAATGTAGTAAATATTATAAAGCGTTAAAACCCCGATATTCATTTATAAACACCGTCTATTTATTTACGACCGGATCTTCAGAAAATATAGAGGAAAACATAAAAACAAAATCAAAATCCCGAAATTTTAAGAAACGTAAGCTTTCTACTTAACAAAGTGTACATTAAAATAAACATAAAATTGGTCCATGCCCGTGGATCTTCATTTTGTTGCTGTGGACTTCAGTCAGGCTGTTAACGAAGGTACGAGCATATGATATAGGTTCACAGATATGTGACCAGCTCGAAGACTTCTTAAGTAATAGAACCCAGAATGTTGTCCTCGACGGCTAATGTTCATCAGAGACGTGAGTATCGCCTGGAGTGCCCCAGGGCAATGAGATAGGACTGTTGTTGCTCTCTATATAAATAAACGATTTGTCGGACAGGGTGGGCAGCAATCACGTTTGTTTGCTGATGACACTGTGGCGTACGGTCAGGTGTCGAAGTTGATTGACTGTAGGAAGAAACAATACGACTTACACAAAATTTCTAGTTGCTGTGATGAACGGCAGCTGGCTCTAAATGTGGAAAAAAGAAAAAAAATATAAGTTCATACAGATGAGTTGGAAGAACAAACCTGTAATATTCGGTTATAGTGTTACTAGTGTCCTTATTGACACAGTCAAGTCGTTTAAATATCTGGACGTAACATTGCAAAGCAATATGAAATGGAACCACCATGTGAGAACTGTGGTAGGGAAGGCGAAAGGTCGACTTCGGTTTATAGGGAGAATTTTAGGAAGGAATGGTTCACCTGTAAAGTAGACGGCATTTAGGATGGTGGTGCGATCTATTCTTGAGTACTCCTCGAGTGTTTGGGATCCGTTCCAGGTCGGATTGAAGGAACACGTCGAAGCAATTCAGAGGTGGGCTGCTAGATTTATTACTAATTGGTTCGAACAATGCTTGTGTTACAGAGACACTTCGGGAACTCAAATGGGAATCCCTGGAGGGAAGGCGACGCTCTTTTCGAGAAATCCAGCTGAGAAAATTTACAGAACCAGCATTTGAAGGTGACCGCTGAACGATTCCACTGCCGCCAACATACATTCCGCGTGAGGACCGAGAAGACAAAATTCGAGAAATGAGGGCTCATACGGAGGCATACGGACAGTCGTTTTTCTCTCGTTCTGTTTGCGGGTGGAACAGGAAAGGAAACGATTAGTAGTGGTGCAGAGTACCCACCGCCACGCACCGTATGGTGGCTGGTGGAGGATCTGTATAGATGTAAACTGGGTTGATGTAGCTTTCCAGGCTACTCCATCCTGTGCAATGCTCTTGGTCTCCGAGTTACTATAACAACCTACAACCTTTTGAATCTGCTTACAGTATTCATCTCTTGTTCTCCCTCTGCGATATTTTACATCCCCCTTCTCCCTCCCCCCCCCCCACCCCCACCCCCAGCACACACACACACACACACACACACACACACAAACTTCTGCCCAGTACTAAACTGGTGGTTTGGATCATCATGTATTGTCGCATTACCTAAAAGACTAGGAGTATGCAAGCACATTCCTGTACGTCATTTTAGCTGCACCAACCTAACTCCCACTCCTCTCTCTACTTGAATGCGTCCTCTATAAGTGGCTTCAAAATATGAAAACAATATTCAGTTACAGGTACCTCTGTCTTAAGTTTACTGCAATTAATTAAAGAGAATTTTACACAACATGCGTTTAGCTTTTATTTTCAAAGTATCTTCTGTGGTTATTGGTGTATTTGCCTCTTGTTCACATATTCTACAACCACTGGCTTTTTCTTCGTTTTAAGAAGAGGTTGAGGTCAAAAGAAGCTTCATTGTACATTTACACATGACAGTTAATTGACATGTATGAAAGCCCTTTTTCTTATACTACATTGGCTTTATTTGTACTTCACCTCACTTTAGAAATAAAACTGCCGTTACATGCGCTCCGCACTCAGCACAGTATTAGAGAGATAATCTCAAATGGCTCTGAGCACTATGGGACTTAACATCTTAGGTCATCAGTCCCCTAGAACTTAGAACTACTTAGCCCTAACTAACCTAAGGACACCACACACATCCATGCCCGAGGCAGGATTCGAACCTGCGACCGTAGCAGTCCCGCGGTTCCGGACTGTAGCGCCTAGAACCGCACGGCCACCGCGGCCGGCTAGAGAGATAGGCGCTTGAGGGTTTATAATATACGACTCATTCTGATTTTCATCTTAATCAGCCATATACCTATTCCAAGCAACAGCATTTCCACGTGAGCAATGAACAATACCATCTCTGATGCAGCACTCAACAAACTGTATTTGCTCAGCATCGGAAATAACAACTTGTTCATGGCTGTCTATGATGAAAATAAGGATGAGTCTCATATAGCTCGATGTTAATGGTCAGTGCAGCTAGGTCATGATGCAAAACCTATCAGACTCTGCATTTACATCAACGAAAGTCGAGGGTTTTGATGTAATGAGTGTATCAGGCGAATAAAATGTGGGCTGTATTCTAGAAATTGATCTTCAGTACCCAGAAAATTTTCACGTACTCTGTTGTCATCTACCAGTATGTTCGGAAAAAACCTTACCATCATCTTGCATCTTCGAGTTAAGTTTATATGCACACATGGCAACATGAAAAATTATGTAATATACTCTAGAAATTTAAACCTCTGTCTTGCGAATAGACGTATTCTGCGCAAAATTGAACGAATATTGTCATTCTGTCAAGCAACATAGATGAAACTATACACAGGAAGGCTTTCTGGAAAGAGTGTGTGTGTTTACAGTTTAGGGCACTCAACAACGAGGTTTTAAGCACCCTTACATATATTAAAAGAAATAGATGTGGATAAAAGAGCTAAAAATGTTGTCACACGGTGAGAAGTAAACCTATAAAATGACAATCACTCACTCACTCACTCCCACCTCACTCAGGTTGACCCACACAGTCATTCCATCTCACACAACGGAGAAGGGATGGAAAGGCGAAAGGTGTTATACCTGGGGTTACAACATACAGGTTGAGGCAGTCTGCAAAATATCATGAATGTGTTACAACTGAAAGTAAACTAAGAAATTCGAGAGAAGAGCTAAAACAGCGGCATAAGGAAATATGACTGGCTGACCATTTAAAGAAAATGGTGAGCCAGTCACCTTGTAACACATTAAGAACAACTCCGTAAAATTTTAGGAAACCATTAAACTCTAAACACGTTCCTTTGAATGTCACGTAAAATTGAGTACAGATCTGTCAGAAAATCCGCCAGTGCCCTCTGATCTGAAAATGAAACACCGTCTAGTAAATGTAGCGTACAGTGATCCATACGCCACAAGCTCCACCCTTTGGAGGGTCCTCTCACCGGAGCGAGAAGCTATGCATCATAGAGATGTGCCTAAGCGAAGACGAGTGGCCTCTTTATGGACCAAAGACGAGTGGCCGAGTTATGGACTCAACTAGACGCAGCTTATTGTCTGTCACTTCCAGCCACTCGTCTTTTTCTATAGGGGGATGGGACACTGAACCAAATGAGGATCGCGACGCGCCTCCTTGGCTGCTACATTCGCCATTACGTTCCCCGCGACACCCACGTGCCCCAGCACTCAGCATAAAGACACCTCTTGTCCCTTGCGATGGATGATCTGACTGGAAAAGGGCCAAGAGAGGGGTCGGTGTTGTTTGTCAATAATGACCTACAGTACAGGGGCATCAGACACGATAAAATGCGTTTCCTGAAAACTCAATCTGGGGTGGGGGGGGGGTGAAGGTCAGAAGGGGTTCTGTGAAAGGAGTTTCAGTTTCTCCCATGTGTCCTCGACCCATTAATGTTCCACTGTTGTATAGAAGCCATTTAGCACGGAGGTAGCATTTTCATCCTGTCTTTCCACGGCTCGGCGAGCACGCAGAGGGTGGAGCCTCAGTGTCGGGGCAATGTGAGTTCTTCGGCTGACATCAAGGTCCATCAGCTCTGAAGACGAATCAGAAGAGACATCTAAGTGGCGTCGACATCATAGGACTGCTTACTACGCGTCTCCATCGGTGGTTGACGCTTTGCCTTTGGTTTTTTTCTTTCTTTTCTTTTCCCGGGGAGGCTTGGGAGACACAACTGCATCAGTGATAGTAGCAGAGCTCTAAAGTGGACTGAATTTTTGGAGGGGCAGAACACTCCACAACATCTGCAGCTATGGCCTTTTCTGGTGATCTTATGGAGAGATACAGGCTTCGTAAAAAGTACATTGACAAACCCAGGAACTAGTGCTGACTCTACCAACTTCCGTTTGTGTAGCAGCATCGGTTTTCTGAACTGACTGTTTAAGAACCGAAGCAAAGGAAACAGCAGATTTGTGGGGACCGCATGACCTTATAGATCTTTTTGTCACACCTTACTGGACGCGCTTTGTTGTTTTTAACTCTTGTATCTTCCTTTCCGCAAGTTAGACATTGCAATTCCTACTCCACACAGGGTGATCGCAGAGGAAGTTACTCTCATGGGAGCAGATAAACAGCCGGCTGCTACGTAGGCAACCGTAACACATTTACCACAAGCCGTTTCTCCGTTTCGCCGTAGAGGGGTGCACTCAAAGCGCTGGCATTAGAAAACAGGGCAGCTCGTTTAAGCGAAGAAAACCTGACTTGACACGTTCTGGAAGTTTCATGTTACTGCATGGAAGCATATAAGTGGTGGATCTTACAAAATCTCTATCCATCCTTTTTACGACATTTTGCAAGCCCACGATACCTTCCGCTGTCCATTGATCCATTCTTCTTTCGGGATACGGACAAGATCTCTGCATGACACCACATCTCTCCTGTAGTTCAAGTATTATGTAGCTGCTTTTCCATTTGATATTCCCTGAGGCATTTTGCTTTCTGGAGGTTCTTTAGTTGTCGGAAATTAGAGGTTTCTATCAATTGTGACCTACTGCAACAATCGCTCAGTGGATTTTCTGAATTCTTCTCCTGTGCCAACCTCTACATCTCAGATTAGCACTTGCAACCTAAGCCCAATCTTTGTTTTCCTTTCCAGGTTTTACCCTCTGTAGCTCCCTCTAGCACCACGGAAATTATTCCCTGATGTCCTATTATCCTGTCCCTTGCTCTTGTCAGCGTTTTCCACATATTCCTTTCCTCTTTGATCCTGCGCAGAACCTCCTCACTCCTTACCTTACCAGTCCAGCTAATTATCAACATTTGACTATAGCACCACATTTCGACTGCTTCGATTCTCTTACGTTCCGAGTTTCTCACAGTCCATGTTTCACAACCATACAATACTATGCTCCAAACGTACATTCTCAGAAATTTCTTCCCCGAATTAAGGCCTAGGTTTGATGCTAGTAAACTTCTCTTGACCAGGAATGCCCTTTTTGAAAGTGCTAATCTGATTTTGATGCCCTCCTTGCTCCATCCGTCATTAGTTAATTTGCTTCCTAGGTATCAGAATTCCTCAGCTTCATCTACTTCGTGACCACCAATTCTGATGTTAAGTTTCTCGCTGTTCTCAGTTCTGCTGCTTCTCATTACTATGGTCTTTCTTCGATTTACTCTCAATCCTTAATCTGTACTCTTTAGACTGTTAATTCCATTCAGCAGATCCCGTAATTCTTCTTCACTTTCATAAAAGGATAGTAATATCATCACCTAATCTTATCATTGATATCCTTTCACCTTGAATTTTAATTCCGTTCTTGAACCTTTATTTCCATCATTGCTTCTGCGATGCATAGATTTAACTGTAGGGTCGAAAGACTACATCGCTGTCTTCCACCTTTTACACTTCGAGCTCTTCGTTCTTGGTCTTCCGCTCTTATAATACTCTCTTGCCTCTTGTACTGTTGTATGTTACTCGTCTCTCCCTATAGGTTATCCCTATTTTCTGCGGAATTTCGAACATATTGCCCCCTTGACACTGTCGAACGCTTTTTACAGGTCGACAGGTCCTACGAACGTGTCTTGATTTTCTTTAGTCTTACTTCCATTATAAACAGCAACGTCAGAATTATCTCTCTGATGTCTTTATCTTTTCTAAAGCAAACTGATAGTCATCTATCACATCCTCAATTTTCTTTTTTATTCTTCTGTATATTATTCTTGTCAGCAAATAGGATGCATGAGCTGTTAAGCTGATTGTGCGATTTTCATCGAACTTGTCAGCTCTTGCAGTCTTCGGAATTGCGTGGCTGATATTTGCCCGAAAGACAGATGGTATGTCGCCAGACTCATACATTCTATACACCAACATGAATAGTCGTTTTGTTGTCACTTCTCCCAATGATGTTAGAAATTCTGATGGAGTGTTATCAATTCATTCACCTTATTTAATCTTAAGTCTTCCATTTTTAAAATTCTGATTCTAATATTGGATCCCCTATCTCTTCTAAATCGACTCCCATCAGACAAATCTAGCCCCTCATAGAGACCTTCAGTGTACTCTTTCCATCCATCCTCTCTCTCTTCTGCATTTTGCTGTGGAATTCCTGTTGCACTCTTAATGTTACCACCCTTGCTTCTCGTTTCACCGAAAGTTGTTTTGACCTTTCTATATGCTGATTCAGTCCTTCCGACATAATTCCCACTTCGATTTCTTCATATTTTTCATGAAGCCATTTCGTCTTAGTTTCCTTGCATATTTATTTCATTCCTCAGCGATTTATATTCATGTATTTCTGAATTTCGCTGAACATTTTTGTACTTCATCCTTCCATCGATCAACTGAAGAGTGTCTTCTCTTACCCATGGTTTCTTCGCAGTTACCTTCTTTGTATCTATGTTTTTCTTGTCAACTTCTGTGAGTGCCGTTTTTAGAGATATCCATTCCTCTTCAGCAGAACTGACTACTGAGCTATTCCTTATGGCAGTACCTATGGCCTTGGATAACTTCAAGCGCTAGTCATTCATTACGCAGAAATCGGTGATAAGCAGCACCCTTTCATCTGTTCGGTGAAGTGTATGGACGTATGAGTCAGTCACCGATAGTTCCTGCGCCTACATTGATGCTTAAGCGATCCTGATGCTCCATGACTGCACGAGGATTTGCATCTCCCCAGCCGTGCATATTATAGCAATTTAAAATGCCATCTCTTGTGAATCCTGCCTCATTTGTAAATAACGTGAAGAGTCGTCACAATTGAAACGACCCGTATCTTAACAGGTATTGGTTTCCGTGTTTAATGTAATACACATTAAGATATTAGATGAAATATTCGTATGATTTATCGCACAGCCTATTACAGGGTTACAGGGGTTCCCCTGGATACTGTACATGGATCTTGCCAAAAGCTGTATTGCCTGGATATATGTGTAGCCATATCTTTCGAGTATAACGTCATCGTATACGTAACCTTGCCTAACTTATGTATTGCCTCGTAAGCGATTAATACAGGCGATGGATAAAAATATAGAAACAGCACAAACACTTCACATTACAATGTCTAATACGGCGTAGAAAAACTGTCATGAAAACAGTTTTCAGTCTTGTCGAAATGGATAAATGCATATCCTGTATGGTTTTCAAGAGAATCTTAAACCAATCATCATGCAAAATTCGGGCAACTGTAGTTAACAACGATGGAGGTGGGTAGCGAGCACGCACCCTTCCCTCCAAAGCCTTCCAAACTGAACCACAAACGCTCAACAATGCCGAGATATTGTGACTGTAGTGACCGAAGGAGATGCGAAAATTCATCCTCGTGCTCGCAAAACTAGTTCTGGACGTGCGAGCTGTCTGAGCACACACAGCATTACTGTTGGAGAACAGACATTGTGCTGTGGGATGGAGCTGATCACCAAATGGTTTCTTAATCCTTGGCGATAATATGACCACGGAGCGCATGGAATACCGAGATATAGCTCCCCGAAACAAATGGAACCCCTCTTGGAACGTTAACTCGACCAGAAGATGGAAACAGTGTGAAACGAGACACATCCGACCAAATGACATTCTTTCATTGCCCTATAGTCCAGGTTTTATCGCTTCGGCGTCACATTTCCTTTTACTGGTAGTATTATCACTTATGATTGGATTCCATCTAGCCCTGCAATTCCTTACCCTTCGTGTTGTTTTTCTGCTGACAGTGTTCAAGAGTGTGACATTCAGTTCTGCACTGACTTTTGCAGCTGCCGTAGTCTCTTTTTCGTCACAATCCTCTTCCATGATTGACTGTTACTGTCAACGAACACTTTCACCCGCGATGTGACTTACCGGATGATGTCTTTCCGCTTTTCCTGTAAGCTGTAAAAAACTTCGATAGGATGCCTCTTGAAATACATGACACTTCTGCTACCTTGGTTATGGAAGGACTCGTGATACGAGGACCGACAATTAGCACACATTCGAATGCATTGAGCTCCGAGTAGTGCACTCACTCACTACACAATACACTGCTATGACCATGACTGACACTTGCAGCGTATGGAGGAGACTGCACGGGTTCCGTTCGTGCTCAAATAGAACGTATCAACTTGCAGGTTTGGATACCATCTGCAATTATGGCCAAGCGTGCACTTCTCGCGGTGTTTCCAACCACTGTACATGGTGGTCTTTAAAGATAAAGTGGAAGAGGGACAGTAAAGTACCAGGTCCTAGGAATCTAAGTTACAAATCAGACCTGTCGCCACAACCGTAGTATTTCAGCAAGTGAACAGGCTTGGAAAGGCGCTCAGGGAGTTAGCATATCTGCGCTCTGCTTTTTGGAACTGATGGCTACAGTTAACTATGCGGTAGTGTAATTTTGGTAACTCGTAAATCTCAAATACATAAGATGAAAAATTTTCACTAAATGAAATTTTTGTGCGAGAAAGCGCTCTGAAAGTAAAGCCTAATAAAAATTAGTTGACTATTGCAGAGAAGTTAGACGTTCACTAGAAGGACAGAAGTGATGAAAAGAAACGTTCCCAGAATGAGATTTTCACTCTGCAACGGAGTGTGCGCTGATATGAAACTTCTTGGCAGATTAAAAATGTGTGCCCGACCGAGACTCGAACTCAGTTTCAGGCAAATATTATTCGTAAATAGCCTCCATCCACTGACTGAACCGATTTGTGTTTGTTGACATGAAACGGTGACCGTCTGCTTCGTGTTTCAAGCTTTGAATACAATTTTCCACTGACTGCCTTACACAGGCAAAGGTCCCGAGTTCGAGTCTCGGTCGGGCACACAGTTTTAATCTGCCAAGAAGTTTCAAAAGAAACGTTTCCTATCGCTCTGCATTCTTCGGTACAGAATCGCTAAGTACTCGTAGCTATATCTTTACATTTTATTTGCTTTGATGTCATCGTAACACCGAACGTGCCAACCAATTGTGTTTGCCGCTGCAAGCTGTATCCAGCACGGATTCAAAAAACGTTTGCAAACGAACGTAATAACAAAATTAATGAAAGAAAAAGAAAGTAAGAAATGAGTAGAGGGATGGAACAAATTTTTTTACTGATTCCTGACTCGAAAATAAATATTTTCCCACGACCTTATATTTTTGTAGCTTTAAGAATTAAATTTGATCTTCGCAGGCGTACTTACGTGTATGTAAAACTCAGTTTCAGGCAAATATTATTCGTAAACAGCCTCTATCCACTGACTGAACCGATTTGTGTTTGTTGACATGAAACGGTGACCGTCTGCTTCGTGTTTCAAGCTTTGAATGCAATTTTCCACTGACTGCCTTACACAGATACTACAATAAACCATTATTTCGTGGTAAGTCACTTCGCATAACCGTGCCCACAGAAATTACTGTTCAGCGGCCGTCTGTTTGCTCTTTCTAAACGTTATCGTCCAACAACTAACAACAGTTTCCGAAGAGTCGCCATTAGGGCGTCCTTAATGTCGTAGCGGATAATGAAAAACAAACACCCAGACCCATGCAGGCTTCAATCTGTGTATGATCGTAATATCAAAAATAATATCCGTACCTACCATAAAGATGTGTTTAAGCAGCTGTAGATCCTAACTGCGCAGTCGGACTACATCTACAAATCGTTTACGCACATTTAAAAGAAAATGAGTAATTATTACACGAATGGTAGCGTTCATAGCTGTGGGACAACATTCAGACATAACCTTTATTATTTCCGGATTTAAAAAAAAAATACCACACCATTTTCTCACAAGTAATAAAATTGTACAATGAATTGCCCAAAGAAATTAGAGAGACCACTTTAATCCAGATAATATCTATAGGAGTCCGCCAGGACATGCCTCTCAAACAATACGTATTACTCAGCCAAGATTATTTAGAGAGTACAGAGTAAGAAAAGTCACCCAGCCTATTAGAGGGGAAAATAAGCCTCCTGAGCAGGATGAAGGAAGATGGCTTCACTATTTTACTTAACAAAAGATATATAATTGAAATAAAAATTATCTAAAAATGCAAAAAAGGCATTAGTGTGAGACATTAAATCGTCCAGAACGTACATAAGAATCAGCAACACAATTTTGGGCTAAATAAAAGAAAAGGAAAAGTGAAAGAAAGGTCATGAGGAAAGTATAAGGAAAAAAAAAAACAGTAGAAATATTAAATTAGGCTGGTCCCGACGGAGGTTCGAGTCCTCCCTCGGACATGGGTGTGTGTGTCTGTCCTTAGGATAATCGAGGTTAAGTAGTGTGTAAGCTTAGGGACTGATGACCTTAGCAGTCAAGTCCCATAAGATTTCACACACATTTGAACATTTTTGAATATTAAATTAAGGAGTCACGTAGAAGTATGCAGTCCTGCAGAAAAAATGTAGACGAAAGTGGGAAAAGAAGATTGATGTTGTATGGGCACATACCAAGAGTGAGTCCTAACACATGAACAAGAAAACTTGTACAGCGTTTTGAAAGGTTGAAAGTCTCAGAAAATGTATGAAAAACTGCAAAAAACTGGCTTTACACCAGAAACTGAACACAGAATAAAATGTGGAACAAAATTTAAAGGTGAAAAGGTTTCCAGGGTAAAACAGGTCCAGAAAGATAGAATAGAATCGATACAAGAAGAGAGGAAAGATTACGTGAAAACATCAAGAAGTATCGGAGAAAGCACAAAGCTAGCTGAGTGGCTTAAATTTGACCTGTAAAAAAAGAAGACGAAGCAACTCTGTCATCGCACAGTATTTTAGCGATCCAGAACCCCTTCCTGGCACCAATGTAGCGTATGGGAACATGGGGTCGCATTGTAAGAAAGAAATCGAGCAAAGTGTGAGGGAGAGCGGATCAGTGCATGCCAGACTCGTCTGTGATACAGCATTATTTGTAAATGCATTTGGTGATAGAGCAAAGCTTACAAAGGCTTAGAATCTTCAAAGTTGCAAGCGGCGGCCAGTCAGTCACAGTCACGCGTTAGTACGTAGCGACGTCGGTGCCATAGATCAGTGTTTCGGCTGCGTGCGATACTGGCAGCGGTAGCATGCAAGACAGGCGCGTCCCACCAGGCGTACTGCAGTGACTGCCTCACGGCTGTCGAAGACAACTCTGTCATGCGCTCAAGTGGAGTCTGCCGACAGTGGTCTAGGATGGCGGTTGTCATGTAGAGAGGCCCTAGTCACCCGTCATGGGACGACGAAGACTGCAGCAGTTGCTCACGAGTCAGCCAGGAGGCTGCGCCGACGTGCCTCGGCTGGGTGGTGTGAAGATGGCTGCGGTAACCCAGTGGAGGAGGAGGGCTGGCTGCTCACCAGTCTTCTCATCTGCAGTGAGCCAGTTGGCCACCAACAACAGACGCAGCTGTGGTATGCATCAGGTTTGATTGCTTCGATGTTGAAGTAAGCAAGAATGGAGCAGGCTGGCCATCAATGAATAGCTCATTGTGGTGTCGTTGAAATTCATCACGGTGTCAGTTTTTCTGTTTCGTCAACATGGATAGAATGGCAGCATGACGGAGTGTGACTTGCACTCCGAAAACTATGTTGCTTACAGAGCCCAAGCCCCCAGCTGCAACAAGGTGACTCTGAGAACGTGACGTATCTGTCTCCATTTATCGGACCTGTCAGCGCTCCTTACCTGACTGTGGGAATCTGAGTAATGATTCTAGGACTGGAGCTAGGTGTTCCTGTTGGCTTTTTGACTTCGTAGTGGTGCTCGAACATGGAGTTACATAATGTTACCTCACAGTGCCTCAGTAAGTAGTACAATAGTGCTTGCTTTTCTGTCTGAACCATTATGAGGTCTGCTGTATTGGCATTACGCCATGTTGACATAATGACTAGCACATCATTTCAGTTCTAACGTTACGAGCTCGCCTGTTGAAACATTAACAAAAATTGTATGTCTGCACTGTTACGTTAGTTTGTTCTACAACAATATACACTCAAAATAGAATGCATCTTACTGTCAAATGTTATATCTAAGATGTGTGATACATGATACATAAAATACTAACTTACTTCTATTTTTCTGAGCTGACCATTTTGTTCACATGTGGAGAGACGGTGATTCGAATTTTCATGCAGACTCATGGGAAAGTACCGTAAATGTGATGCAGTTGCTTAAGTATTGTCATGGACTTGATGTCAGCTGATAGTCTCTCTCTCTCTCTCTCTTTGTTTCTGTGTGTGTGTGTGTGTGTGTGTGTGTGTGTGTGTGTGTGTGTGTGTGTGTGTGTGTATGTCTGTACATCTGTGTTTCTAGTGACTTATGACACAACAGCACAACATAAATAAACTATTTGAGGTTACTGGGTAACATGTTTATAAATATATATGTACAAAAATGGCCTGGTGCACAAGTTGTTACTCTGTTATCAGAGTAACCTCTCTGTAATA
The DNA here is from genome assembly GCF_021461395.2 of Schistocerca americana. Classification (NCBI taxonomy): domain Eukaryota; kingdom Metazoa; phylum Arthropoda; class Insecta; order Orthoptera; family Acrididae; genus Schistocerca; species Schistocerca americana. Next base: position 180,801,945 of record NC_060122.1, on the reverse strand, counting down.
ACGAAACTGGGCTGTATGTAGGAGTTAACTAGATTTTTATTTATCTCTTTGTTTTGAGATGACATGTCATGTATCGGAAAACCGCCCCTTCACGTTTTCAAATACACAAGAGTAATTGCACACTCATATAGTACCATAGCCATGTCCTGCAAATGTCTAAAACAGTTTTAGAACTATCAGATATCTCACAGCATTGCTCTTCTAATTCACAACAGCAAATATACCATGCTGGCACCGCTGGTCCTGGTGCACATTTCCATACAGTAACCTGAGTGGTTAAAATACTGACAACTACCAATGCTTGCCAACAACAACTATGACACACACACACAAGCACACACACACACACACACACACACACACACACACACACACACACACAGTGTACCCATCACATTATGCTCTGCTCTGTGTCAGATTCCCAGAATTCTTCACCATTCATCCTTGCTGCCTAAGAGGTGCCCATCTTCTGCCCCAGCTTGACGACGTCCACTTTACTGCTGGCAAAGCCCCACGCTGGCCACTGCACTTCAATACGGTTGATTCGCCGCTGCTGCTCTAGGCTCTATAGCCTTCTGCTCTTCTAGGGTCTGGTTGTCTCTGTGACTGTCAACGAACTCTCAGCCCTCTCCACATTTTAAATTGCATTCAGTAACGACTCGTTGGGCTAGCCAAGCCAAATCAAAGAAGTCCAGCCAGTACACCAAACATGGCCTCAGTGTCGCCCCACTACGTATCAGCTGTTGCCTCTGGTGTTGGCTTAAGTCCATGTCGCAGCTTCAGGCCCATAATTTCAACGCACTGTGACCCAACAGATCCTGGAGCAGCCTGCCGATTTCAAGCAACCTTGGCTATAGTACTAAAGCCTGGCCACCGGTGATGCGCCACTGAATTGTCAGCCATTCCACACGGTGATCTTAGTGCTCGCTTCCGGATGATGTGAGCAGTTCAGATCCGTGTTTCCAACTGCCAGCTGCTCTGTTGTGCCTCCACCCACTAGGCTTGATTCCTCCGCTCTCTCGCAGCCACACGTGCCCACTTCTTGAGCAAAGCTTTTCTTCTCTCATACTGAAATCTCTCCGTTGACCAGCCCAGCCGTATGAAACAAGTGTATCCAGTGCTCTGTACGAGCTCCCACTGCAGTCTCGTTACTTGTCAGCTGCTGCCCACAGTGGCCTCCGGCGTTCCATTGAACGTCATTGTCTTAGAAATGAACTAATATCGTTCCAATCGCCCGGTACCGACCAACGCTTTCAGTATGTTTCCCTTGGTTGAAAGGCATATGCAAGATATGCAGGAACTGATAAGCGCATCCCATCTATTCCCAATAGGGATCCCCAATCTGCCCAGAAATGAATTAATATGATTCCCGTCCCCCGTCTCCGACCAAGGCTATCGGAAGGTTTCCCATGGTTGTAAGGCTTACGCCGGGACTGGTAAGCCCTGCCTATCTATTCCCAATTGAGGTCTCCCATTTGCCCCTCTATCAACTTATCCGGTAGTTTACTCAATTGAAGCGTGTCTTTTTAAAGGCTCGAATCACGAACAGCTTGCACCCACTACTGTACGAAATGAGCCACAAAATTTCAGTTTTTTTTTATGCAATATAGCATAAGTGGAAATGTGTGCTAGCTGTCGTCAGTTACATAACAAAGACTGAGAACATTATGGCTGTGTGAGAATGTAAATGGGGTCAATGCTGTATCTTTCAATCATTTTCGACTACGTTGGCTAATGGCAGTCTTTGTGTTATTCTTTCTTTGTTAGTGGCATGTCTTCCTGTATCTTTCTTGCCTTACTCAAACTTCTGTAGTTTTCTTGCTCCACCTGTGGGCACAGCATTAGGATCGTGTCTACTGCAGCAGATGTGACCGGGCAGGGAATGGGTGTCTTTTCCCGTCTGGAACGCTTTCTGAAGTTAATCAGGCTGTCATGCTAGCCCTTTTGGGAAGCAACAGGGAAGTATCCTGCGAGAGTCGAAGTTACTAATTTCTAGAGATTTTCATGGATTACGTTTCATGCCACTATATTCTGCCATAGGTAGCCAAATAAATTTGAATTTAATATATGCAAAAATGTAAGCGATTATAATAAAATGAAGTTGTGTGTGTCATGCACCCCAGGAGACAGCTCTCTCTGCCCTTCCCCCCCCCCCCCCCCCCCTACAATGATTCTTCCCCTCTTGGATGTATTACAAAGGCGTGTTATATACACTTACAACCCGTATAAATGTTCTAGTGTACAACTTCAGAAGCTGCTTGCAGGCGACACTGCTGTTTGGATAAAAATGCCAACGCCAGAAGAGATCCAGGGTACGACTTATGATCGAGGTACTGTCCGTAGATAATTAACATAAATAAATAAGAAACGTTGCTTGTACATATGCGAAGCGATTCATCATTGCTCTATTGCACTATGATCGACAAATCACTAGGAACAGTAACAACACAAAATGTCTAGAAGCGATCGTCTGGAACGAAGTGAAGTGAAATGACCACACAAAACTATTTCTGGGAATGCAGATGCCAGGCTGAGATTCACTAGAAGAGACTTAACGACGCGTTATTCTTATCGTTGCTGGATTGTTTCTTGAGTATTACCAGTGAGACGCTGCCAGGCTCGATTAATAGATGAGCCTAAGAAGATACAAGGAAAAACGGTGCGTTTCGTTAGTTTTCGTTCATTAAGCTCTGGAGTGTTACATTGATGTTGATAAAAACTGCTTTGGTGGCGTTACAGGAGAAGCATCATGGAGAGGTTTGGTAGCTTTCTATGTAATTTATCTATACATGAAATACTCAATATTCTTTTTCAAAACTTTCTTCTCGTGTAACATGGCCTTAAGATACAGGTAGGGCAATCAACTGGTGAATAACACTGACTGTCGGTAGGCCCTGTAGCACGCTTGAGAACAGTGTCGAGAAAAAAAGCGTTAATCTTAATGAAATAATGAATCTGAAGTAATGAAAATGAACCTAATAAAATTCCAAAAGAAACTAATTGTTGAATGGCCGGCAATGTGACGTAAGTGCCAGAAATTCTGACTTCACTTTTCTTATTCTTGGTAGTCTATGTGCCAACACCAATACAGTGCCATGTGATCTATCTCCAAATTCATGCTACATCTAGTTGACAGTAGCATCACTAAATGGTGCATGCTCTATGTCCAAAACCCACTGTCGCTCAGGCTGGTCTAAGTACCTTGTTCTGCAGTCACTTGGTGCTGCAGCAATAACATGATCTCTTCATTTGTCTTCAGAGCAATTTTCCTTTTGTACGTCGTTGAGTATTACAGTGACAAACGCATAGAAAAGGATTTAGTGCAATTGAGTATGCGGAGACCAATCGCAAAAGATAAAAACAAAGTACTGCTCGTGTGAGCGGAATGCCATAGGTAATGGATAAAACACGAAAACTGAAACCAACTTAAAGACAGCCATCCAGTGAGGTTATCATGTTGAGACTTACTGAATACGATCTGTTTCAATGGTTAACTTTTTCCCCTTGACTGTTTTTGCTAATTTTCTATTTCATGTAACTAAACATCAGTAATGTATCACAAAAAAAAACACTTTCTTCCTTTCTAGCGTATTGCTGATGTGACTGACATGTTACTAGTAAATTGGTTGTTCCTTTTGTATCAGGTGAGGTGCAAATGTAAATTTGCCTGTAAAGATGTAGTAGCTATGAAGGTGAAGCTATATGAAACAGTCTGCAAATTGCAAGCAAACGAAAAAGGAAGTTACCTTAGGGGTCTAATGCACATTTTGCCTTTACAAAGAAGTCGTCACGGCAGCCAGGATGAGCCATCAGAGAGCAGAAGACAATGCACTGTGAGTTATACGGTCGCAGATGGAGAACAAAACATAAGAAGGAGCGTAAAAATAAATTTATGGAAATTTTTGACATAAGCCCTCAAAGGATTACGGCACTCTAAGACAATAAGAGGTATAAGAAGGTATAAGTTCAACCTTCAAGGTCAATTGTGCTGGCGTGAGGAAATTTAAGTACATTTATAATGACAGAATTATTGACAAAGAACATATTAACAGCTTTCCTCGTACAGAGATCCACTATAATCACAATAAGTCACAAAATGAATATCTCAGCCAATATCTTAATGTGAATAGATTCTACGAAGCTTTCAAACAAAAGTGTCATACAACAACAATCTCATACAAGTTTTACTGAGCAGTATTGTTGAAGAACTTTCCAACCCATCATTTCAAAAACCACGAGGTGACACAAGTAAAACTCCTGATTATCTGCATATTAAATCGAAGAGTCATGATTGCAGTGTTGCAAAATCATTAAAACGTGATAGTAAGTTGCATCACTACCAAGTAGGGATGACATTCTAGGCCACCGAGAACGATGCTACAAGTAGCACTTTGTCATATTACGATAGATGCATAATAACGGTTTACTTACAGAAAGTGTCTTTCCTGCCAAATAGAACTACATCTCAGATGCTTCGACTCTCTTGTTTTCCAGTTTTCTCACCTCCATACAATACTGTACGCCAAACATACATTCTCAGAAGCTTCTTCCTCAATTTAAGTTATATATTTTGTACTAATAGACGCGTTTTCGCGGGTAACGTGGTGTTTGCCTGTGCTAGTCTGCTTCTTATATCCTTCTTGCTTCGCACGTCATGTATTATTTTGCTTGAAGAGTTCCAGAATCTCTTAATTTCGTCTCCTTTGTGGTCCTCAAATTTTATGTCAAGTTTTTCCTGTTCTCATTTCTGAAATTCCTCATTACCTTGGCCTTCCTTCGGTTTACTCACAATCCATAGTTTGTGCTCATTAGACTGTTCATTCCATTCAGCAGGTCCTGTAATTCTTCCTCACTTTCACTAATTATAGCGATGTCATCAACGAATTTCATCATAGATTTCCTTTTACCCTGAATTTTGATCCCACCGTTAAACATTTCCATTACTCCCGTCATTGCTTGTTCGACGCGAAAACTGAACAATATGGAAGAATGACTGCATCCCTGTCTTAAACACTTCTTAATCTGAAGGCTTCGTTCATGGTCTTCTACTATTTTTTTCTCTTGGTATTTGTACATATTGTATAATAGCCGTCTTTACCTAAAGCTTCAGTCTATTTTCCTGAGGATTTGAACTACTGACATCATTGTACATTCTGCGACAAATCGAATTGATGTTTACTTGCATGTATGAATGAACAGACTTTGATGACAATGGACAGTCGTTCGAAATTAATTCGAAAGAAATTCGCTCAGTGCGACAGTTATAGTGTGTCAGGTATTAAGTTTTAGTTATCACAAAATGTGCATTGCTATAATAGTGCCAAGGCACTGTGTGTTTATATGGTATTAAGACAGACTATTACGGCAATTATATATGTTCTGTAGGACTTATACACGACGGAAATGTGTGGTTGATCCATTGATGTACAATGCTTTTCTCCTTGAAGATGACTGTAATACCGAAACCGGCAAAGAATAAACATAAAATGTACAAAAGATGGCACAAATATGCTTTATACATATTATTTTATAGCTGTAGACTATCACCTATGAAAATCTCTATCGGATCGAATAACTTGGCATGAGGTATGTTAGATATAGATATTCTATCTGTTGGTGATATCAAAATTTGTGACGGACCGGGATTCGAAACCGGATTTCCCGCTTAAGGCGAACGCTCGTCTTAAATACTTAGGCATCCGTACACGCCTCCTGAACGGATTAAAACTTCCATATGTCACATTGTATACATCCCTATATTCATTACTAAATGTTCACAACTGTACCCTGTATTTCTGCACCAGTGAGAATGAGGATGAAGCGAGACCTATGATGTTATCGTCTTTTCGCACGCCTCGGCATGTATTATTTACTTGTATGTCTGGATGAATATACATTGATAATGACAGAGTACAGATCTACATTATTTTGAAATAAGTTCGCTGAATGCGAATAACTGTGCCTCTCCTGTATTAGGTATAGTTGTACTAGCAATTGATGACATATGAAAATACGTGCCGGACCGAGCCTCGAACCAGGATTTCCCGTTTGTCATTTAGACTATCCGTGCACGATTCACGACCAGACCCAAACAACCATATGTTTATGCGGGAGTACAGAATAAGGTTGCGAGCATTTATTGACGAATGTAGGAGACAATGGTATAGGGATGTAGGCAGTGTGCCAAATGGAAATTTGGGGCGGCCTGGGAGGTAAGTACGGATAGCGTAAGTGACTAAGACTACCGCACTCGGTAAGTCCCGGTCGGGTAGATATTTTCATGTCACCAATAGGTAGCACGTCTGCACCCAACACAGATGAGACCAAGTTATACGCATTTGGCGAATTTATATCGAATTAAATGGAATGTACATGTTTTAATTTTTCTTAACTCTTGCTTCCATTACCTGGTGTCTTTACCTTTCGTAAACTGTGATATATACTGCATATGATCGAAGTTTCTTCATCTCTCCATCTAAAAATCGTGTTTCGCATTTAAGATGTATAGATTACTTTACTGTCTGAACGCGACTCTCTTTGCTGCGGTAGATTCTTACGGATGGAGGGAAGAATGAATGTGTCGCCTACCGACTTCATTAACGCTCAGAAAGATAGGTCAAGCCAGTAGAGGAGCTTAATAATAATGAGTTTTATAGGTTCGAAATTTTAATTAGAAATCTGATCGCCTACAGAGGGGCTTATCGGTTAAAATTTCTCCTTGTTTCCAGGAGAAAGCTTGGAGGACAGGCGTCGCTAACGAATCAAAACAATGCTGTGATTTTCCCCCCCTCCACCCCTTTCCCGCCCCTCCAACCCCCCCCCCCCCCCCCCCTCCGTGCAGCTTACCCCCTCGCTTCCTCAGACGATGAGGTGATTGTCTCGGTCCGGGATTATCGCGACCTCTCGAGAGCTTCCTCCGTAGCAGCCAGAGCGGAGTGGTATTATGTTGCGCGGCGCGCAGTGCGACGCAAATTGCAATTAAAAATTGACGACCCGCTGTTTACAGGGAGCCGCAGCGAGATCCGCGCAGGCGGCGAGATTAAAAACGTGTCTGCCGGCGGCATCCGGCGGTCGGCGGAGACCTTTGTGCATAGCTGACGATGGTTGGCTTTTCCGCCAGGCCTTCCTACAGGCTCGGCGTCTTCCTTTCGCCTCCGAAACGCGAGAGTCTTTCGGAAAGGAAAGATGATAAAAGAAAACTTCTGAGACAAGTAACGTCTTTATAGAAAGAGACCGCTCACTGAAAGAGGTGCTTCGCCTTACGCAGCAGTCTGCGGCGCCTAGCACCTAAAACTAAACTGGGTGAACGATTAGTTTATTACACTACTGCCCATTAAAATTGCTACACCACGAAGATGACGTGCTACAGACGCGACGTTTAACCGACAGGAAGGAGATGCTGTGATATGCAAATGATTAGCTTTTCAGAGCATTCACACAATGTTGGCGCCGGTGGCGACACATACAACGTGCTGAGATGAGGAAAGTTTCCAACTGATTTCTCATACACAAACAGCAGTTGACCGGCGTTGCCTGGTGAAACGTTGTTGTGATGCCTTGTGTAAAGAGGAGAAATGCGTACCAACACGTTTCCGACTTTGATAAAGGTAGGATTGTAGCCTATCGCCATTGCGGTTTATCGTATCGCGAAACTGCTGCTCGCGTTGGTCGAGATTCAATGAATATGGAATATGGAATCGATGGGTTCAGGAGAGTAGTATGGAACGCCATGCTGGATTCCAACGGCCTCGTATCACTAGCAGTCGAGATGACAGGCATCTTATCCGCATGTCTGTAACGGACCCCTGAGTCAATAGATGGGGCGTTCACAAGACAACAACCATCTGCACGAACAGTTCGACGACGTTTGCAGCAGCATGGACTATCAGCTCGTAGACCATATCTGCGGTTACCCTTGATGCTGCATCACAGACAGGATCGCCTGCGATGGTGTACTCAACGACGAACCTGGGTGCACGAATGGCAAAACGTCATTCCTTCGGATGAATCCAGGTTCTGTTTATAGCATCATGATGGTCGCATCCGTGTATGGCGACATCGTGCTGAACGCACATTGGAAGCGTGTATTCGTGATACTGGCATATCACCCCGCGTGATGGTATGGGATGCCATTGGTTACGCGTCTCGGCCTCCTCTTGTTCTCACTGACGGCACTTTGATCAGTGGACGTTACGTTTCAGATGTGTTACGACCCGTGGCTCTACCCTTCATTCGATCCCTGCGAAACCCTACATTTCAGCAGGATAATGCACGACCGCATGTTGCAGGTCCTGTACGGGCCTTTCTAGATACAGAAAATGTTCGACTGCTGCCCTGGCCAGCACATTCTCCAGATCTCTCACCAACTGAAAACGTCTGGTCAATGGTGCCCGAGCAACTGTCTCGTCACAATACGCCAGTCACAACTCTTGATGAACTGTGGTATCGCGTTGAAGCTGCATAGGCAGCTGTACCTGTACACGCCATCCAAGCTCTGTTTGACTCAATGCCCAGGCGTATCAAGGCCGTTATTACGGCCAGAGGTGGTTGTTCTGGGTACTGATTACTCAGGATCTACGCACCCAAATTGTGTGAAAATGTAATCACATGTCAGTTCTAGTATATCTGTCCAATGAATACCTGTTTATCATGTGCATTTCTTCTGGGTGTAGCAATTTTAATGGCTTGTGGTGTAGGTCATAATAACAAAACTGCAAGGCGTTACAGCAAGGTCGCAAAACTAAACAGCGTGCCGTTTTGACTGTCATGAATATATACGTCGATAATTGGCACAGGTCTATACGAGACAGTTACGACTTGGAGTAAACTCAGAGAGCGGGACGGTGCCACAAAGTGGAGCTGCCGGCTGGAGTGGCCGAGTGGTTCTAGGCGCTACAGTCTGGAGCCGCGCGACCACTACGGTCGCAGGTTCGAATCCTGTCTCGGGCATGGATGTGTGTGCTGTCCTTAAGTTAGTTAGCTTTAAGTAGTTTTAAGTTCTAAGGGACCGATGACCTCAGCAGTTAAGTCCCATAGTGCTCAGAGCCATTTGAACCATTTTGAACTAGAGGGAGCTGCAGAGGGCAAAATCTGTAGAGGGACAGAGATTGGAATACATCCAGCAAATAATTGAGGACGTAGGTTGGAAGTGCTGCTCTGAGGTGAAGAGGTTGATACAAAAGAGGAATTCGTGGCGGGCCGCATCAAACTAGTCAGAAGACTAACGACCCCCCCCCCCCCCCCCCTCCCCCAAAAAAGAAAAAAAGAGATGGACGATGAGTTTTTTTTGTTTTTTTGTTTTAGGGCGCACAACTTCAACGGTCATTAGCGCCCAGACTACGTTAGGAATGCACCGCGAGGCACAAGTTTATAACAGCAACTAAAAGGGAAAACACGATAAAAGATTGACAGGCATAGGAGTAAAAAAACAGCATAATCAAATGTCCTTAGACAGGTGTGTCAAGTTGATAAAACGAAGAACGCGAGCAGCTGCTCCTGGGTCATCCGCTAAAAATGGCATCGAGAGTACATGGCAGGTCAAGATCAAGACGCAGTGTAGTAAAATCCGGACAGAACGTTAAAATGTGGCGGACCGTTAGCAATTGCCCACATGGGCAGAACGGCACCGGCGCAGCCGTCAGCAGATGGCGATGGCTGAACCGGCAGTGTCCAATTCGTAATCGGGCCAAATCTACCTCCTCCCGCCGAGAAGGGCGTGAGGAGGACGTCCAAGCCGCGGGAAGAGGTTTCAAGGCCCGAAGCTTGTTGTCCGTAAGTGCAGCCCAATCGGCATGCCACAGCGATAAAATGCGCCGACAAATGACCCTGCTACAATCTGATGAAGCTGTCCGAGTCTGGAGGACCGCAGCCTTGGCTGCGGCATCTGCAGCTTCGTTCCCAGGGATGCCGACATGGCCAGAAACCCACATAAAGGTAACCCGGGAACCGTCGTCCACCAGCTGCTGAAGAGAGCGTTGGATCCGGTGCACGAAAGGGTGAACCGGATACGGATCACTGAGGCTCTGGATGGCGCTCAGGGAATCGGAGCAGATGACATAAGGAGAATGTCGATGGCGGCAGATATAAAGAGCAGCCTGGTAGAGGGCAAAGAGCTCAGCTGTGAAGACCGAACAATGGCCATGGAGCCGGTATTTGAAACTTTGTGCCCCGACAATAAAAGAACAACCGACCCCGTCATTGGTCTTAGAGCCATCTGTATAAATGAAGGTCATATTAATGAACTTCGAACGAAGTTCGACAAAACGGGAGTGGTATACCGAACCGGGGGTAACCTCCTTTGGGAGCGAGCTGAGGTCAAGGTGAACGCGAACCTGAGCCTGGAGCCAAGGTGGCGTGTGGTTGCAGGGAGTGAAAAATCAAGGTGTTGAAGGAGGTGACGAAAGCGAACTCCAGGGGGTAGCAGGGCAGAGACATACAACCCATATTGACGATCGAGAGAGGGACTAGTATAAAACGCTCCGATCTCAAGACGTAAACCCCGATGTTGTATGGAGTTGAGGCGGCGTAAGATGGACGGCCGTGCAGAGGAGTATACGAAGCTCCCATAATCCAGCTTTGAGCAGGAGATCGACCGATATAGGCGAAGTAGGACGGTTCGATCCGTTCCCCACGACATACCGCTGAGAACAAGGAGGACATTTAGAGAACGGGTACAACGGGCAGCCAAATAAGACACATGTGGAGACCAGCTAAATTTCCTGTCAAATGTAAGACCTAAAAATTTTGTTGTCTCCACGAATGGGAGAGCAACGGGACCGAGTCGTAAGGACGGTGGGAGAAACTCTTTGTAGCGCCAGAAGTTAATACAGACCGTCTTCTCGGCAGAAAAACGGAAGCCATTGGCGACACTCCAGGAGTAAAGATGGTCAAGAGAACGCTGAAGACAGCGCTTCAGGAAACATGTACGCTGCGCGCTGCAATAGATGGTAAAATCGTCCACGAAAAGGGAGCCTGATACATCAGCTGGGAGGCAATCCATTATTGGATTGATCGCTATGGCGAAGAGAGCGACGCTCAAAACTGAGCCCTGTGGCACCCCATTCTCCTGGCGAAAGGTGTCTGACAGGACAGAACCCACACGTACCCTGAACTCTCGATCCATTAAAAAGAAACGAATAAAAAGAGGGAGGCGACCGCGAAGGCCCCATGTATGCATGGTGCGGAGAATGCCCGCCCTCCAACAGCTGTCGTAAGCCTTCTCCAATGTCGTAAGCCTTCTCCAAATGAAAGAACACAGCCGCGGTCGGGCGCTTCCGCAAGAAGTTATTCGTAATGAAGGTCGACAAGGTAACCAGATGGTCAACAGCAGAGCGGCGCCTACGAAATCCACATTGTACATTGGTAAGTTGGCGTCGAGATTCGAGCAGCCAAACCAAACGAGAGTTAACCATTCGCTCCATCACCTTACAGACACAGCTGGTAAGCGAGATGGGTCGATTACTGGAAGGCAAGTGCTTGTCCTTCCCGGCTTAGGAATCGGTACAACAATAGACTCGCGCCAGCATGCGGGAACATGTCCCTCAATCCAGATGCGATTATAAGTACGAAGAAGGAAACCTTTACCCGCAGGAGAAAGGTTCTTCAGCATCTGAATATGAATAGAATCAGGCCCTGGAGCGGAGGACCGTGACCGGGCAGGTGCATTTTCGAGTTCCCGCATGGTGAAAGGGGCATTATAACTTTCACGATTCGAGGAGCGGAAGTTAGGTGGCCTAGCCTCCTCTGCCCGTTTTCGGGGGAGGCAGGCAGGGTGGTAATGAGCAGAGCTCGAAACCTCTGCGAAAAAGCGGCCGAAGGCATTGGAGACATCCTCAGGGGCCACAAGGACGTCATTCGCGACCGTCAAGCCAGAAACTGGTGAGTGGACCTTAGTGCCAGATAGCCGGCGCAGGCTACCCCAGACAACAGAAGAAGGAATAAAACTGTTGAAGGTGCTTGTGAAAGCAGCCCAGCTGGCTTTCTTGCTTTCTTTAATAATACGACGGCACTGCGCACGTAATTGTTTATAAGTGATACAATTCGCCACTGTAGGGTGGCGTTTAAAGGTGCGTAAAGCACGTCGACGAGCACGTAAAGCGTCTCTACATGCTGCGGTCCACCAGGGGACCGGTACGCGACGTGGAGAAGAAGTAGTGTGAGGGATGGAATATTCAGCAGCAGTGAGAATGACTTCCGTGAGGTGTGCGACCTGACTATCGCAGCTTATGAAGGTTTGATCCTGAAAGGTCGCCCTGGAAGAGAAGAGCACCCAGTCTGCTTTGGAGATGTTCCAACTAGTTGAGCACGGAGAGGGGGTATGATGCAGGAGATAGATGACACGCGGGAAGTGGTCGCTCGAATATGTATCAGAAAGGGCATACGACTCAAACCGGCGTGCAAGTTGGGTAGTACATATAGAGAGGTCTAAATGGGAGTAGGTGTGAGATGTGTCCGAAAGAAAAGTAGGGGCGCCGGTATTGAGGCAGACAAGATTGAGCTGGTTGAAAAGGTCTGCTAACAGGGAGCCCCTCGGGCAGGATGCTGGAGAGCCCCAAAGGGGATGGTGGGCATTGAAATCTCCAGTTAACAAAAATGGTGCAGGTAGCTGAGCAATAATTTGCATCATGTCTGCCCTGGTAACGGCTGACGACGATGGAGTGTAAACGGTACAAATGGAAAATGTAAAAGTGGGGAGAGTAATTCGGACGGCAACTGCCTGCAGGCCGGTGTGCAATGTGATGGGATCGTAGTAAATATCATCCTGGACCAGCAACATAACCCCTCCATGAGCTGGAATACCTACCACAGGGGGTAGGTCAGAACGCACAGAGGTGTAGTGTGCCAAGGCAATGTGATCACATGGGCGTAGCTTCGTTTCCTGGAGGGCTACGACGAGCGGACGGTGCAAGCGGAGCAGCAACTTCAAGTTCTCTCGGTTGGATCGAATGCTGCGAATATTCCAGTGAATGAGTGCCATCGTGAGGAGAAAAGGAAGATGAAAGAAGGGGTCACCTCGAAGGCCGCTGAGGGCCTGGCTTCGAGCGAGCACTGCCGTCGCTGTCAGTAGGCGGACAGTCATCGTCCATTGGTTCTATAGGTTCATCGGCCATCTCGTTAAGATGGGAGGAGGAGCTCCCTCCGCCGGTGGACGGCCAGATGTTCGGCTACCAGCGGAGCGGCCAGGCGAAACGGATGACGGCCTGGGGCGGCAACCGCTGGGTGGCTCAGGAGAAGAAATGCGCCGTGGCGGAGAAGGAGAACTGTGCTTCCTATGAGCCTTCTTGGAAGGTCGTTTAGTGGAAGTACTGGTCGACGGCTGGGAGTTCGAGGTACGTAGGAAGTCTGCACGGGACGGTTCCTTCTTGAAGGCCCGTGCATCTGACTTCTGGGTCTTCGTCTTGGCAGAAGCTGATGAAGGTGCTTGTGTCTGAAGGGTGACGGGAGTAAGAGGAGACGTCGACCGCGCGATCTTAGCACTGGCCGAACGGACGACCGTGGTGCTGAAGGTCAGATCGCATGTCTGCATGTCTGGTAGTCCGAGGAGAGGCGAGGACTGTACTGTATTTTCCCGCTGGGAGCAACGTGGGCTTGCGAGCCGCCGAGGTGGACACTTTCTCTTTGACCCGAATTTCTTGGGTACAGCGATGGGACAGTAGCGGGAGGACGCTGCATGGTCACCCTGACAGTTCACACAACGAGGAGACGGAGGTGGACAGTCACCCTCATGGGCAATCCTGCCACAAGTGACACATTTAGCCGCATTGGAACAAGACTGACACTGGTAGCAGCGCGTAGGTGTCGGGACATGGGGGCGAACAGAAATAACCTCGTAGCCCGCTTTGATACGCGACGGCAGCTGAACACTATCAAAGGTTAAGAAAAGTGTCCAGGTCGGTATAAGGTCATTGTTGACCTTTTTCATGACCCTATGGACAGCCGTCACGCCCTGCTCAGCGAGGAACGACTGAATCTCCTCGTCAGTCAATCCGTCGAGTTATCGAGTATATACCACACCACGAGACGAATTCAAAGTGCGGTGAGCCTCCACTCGGACAGAGAACGTGTACAGGAGTGTGGCCCGAAACAGTTTTTGTGCCTGAAAGGCGCTCTCAGTTTCTAGTAACAGGGTACCATTACGCAACCTGGTACACGACTTGACAGATCCGGCTATGGCATCTACGCCCTTCTGGATAACGAAAGGGTTGACAGAGGAAAAATCCTTGCCGTCCTCAGATCGAGAAACTACGAGGAACTGTGGGGCTGGCGGTAGTACTTTTGTCACTGGTGGCTGGTCAAGTTTCCGTTAATGGGCAGAAGTCGAGAGAGAAGAAGAAGAGAAATCCATTGCGGAGGAATCCCCCATGATTGCCAGCGTCTCCGATGGCGCGCTCCTTCCTTGTGGGGACCCTCTCAGAGGACGCTCCCGTCTTAGGTGAATGTTTACACCTCAGGTCACACCTCCCGAGAAACAGACGGTGGGACCAATCGGCATGGTCAGAAGGTATCAGCTCAGGCAATCACCCCTCCCTGGGCCTGGCCTTTACCAGGGGGTACGTGCGTGCCTTACTTGTCTACCCAGGCCGGGGAATTACGCGTTACCCCGTCACCGGCTACGCGTGCGAACGCGTGGGTCGGCCTTCAGGCGCGCACAGGGAGGAAGGAAGAAGAGGAAGAAGAAGAGAGAGAGGGAGAGAGAGGACAGACTGTCTCAAACGACGAGGCGGTGATCAAAGAAGGCAAGGAGAAGGAGGCAAGGAGAAAAAGGCAAGGAGAAGAAGGCAAGGAGAAGAAGGCAAGGAGAAGGAGGCAAGGAGAAGAAGGCAAGGAGAAGAAGGCAAGGGAAAGAAGGCAAGGGAAAGAGTAAGGAAGACAGTGAGATGGAGAAGAGCAAAGTAAGGAACCAACCAAAGGAAGGAAGAAACGAGAAGAAGTGAAAAACCAAAATGACCGCAAATAGAGGTCGGGGAACCGTCCGTCTCCGGACGCAGGCGCTAAGTACCCCCTAGAGGGGGAGGGACTCCTTTTATTCGCCTCTTACGACAGGCAGGAATACCTCGGGCCTATTCTAATCCCCGGACCCGCAGGGGGATGGATGGACGATGAGTGTAGGGTAGGGTCAGGATAAGGCCACCATGACGAAACCACGAACTACGACCAAAAGTTGTATGTTCAACCGCAAAAAATTACGATCGACACACCGTTTAAGAGGGAGCCCCGACGGGAACAGAAACACACATTGCGATTGACTACTACGCAAGTTGCCGCTTTTGCCAGCCCACGAGAACTTGTTCATGAACATTTTCGACCTGAAGAAACGGAACGTCAGACCACAACTGTCGACCGACTGACCACTGCTTGCTGCGCAGTCTCCGTCACGGACACCAGCTCTCACCTAGCAGCGGTTAGCCTCCCTGACGTCGCTGCTGTTCCTTACTATGACGATGAATGTGGATTGATTGAGACCATGCAACACGAAAATGTAGATCTCACTACTGACGCGCCGGCGCGGGAACGCACCGACTACGAAGATTTCGTCACGGTGAAATCTAAACGTCACCACAAATCTGGCTCGCCGCCACTTGACTCCAACCCTCGTTTCTAACTCCATGCGCCGCTGCAGAATCGGGAAGGTTAACTCGTCGGCCCCTCAGGAGAAAACCTGCTCGGCATCCCAAGAGCCTGTAGCGACTACTGCTCCGCAACACCTGATGGAAGTACTATTTGTTACCACTTATTCTACTGAAAAATATCTTGAATTAAGTGCGATGTTGAAATCACATTTGGAAGGGCTTTCAAGGCTGTCTGTCAGGACAAGAGAGCCAAGTATCATTTTAGTACATTTACCAGCCAACGGAAAGCGATCCCCTTTATTCAGCAGCATAAACCTGAGGAAACACGGTTAGAGTTTGGCTTGAAAGGTCTTCCGCCGCAAGTTCCTGTCGATATACTGACTAGAGAAGTCCGAGGAAAATGTTTTCCTACGGCTACTGTGTAGCAATACAATAAACGGGAGGACCCGTCTAAGGACTTACGACCTCTTCGTGCTTACGTTTACCGCCATAGGAGACGAATGATCGAATCTGTAACATCTGCTATATGTACTTGATGTTAGGATGTGGGTCGAAGATGATATACCGAAGGAGGGTTCCCCACTATGAGCATACGGTGATCTACTGCAACATTCGACCACTGAGTGTGAGGTGTACCGGTTACTGCACTCTGCCAAGAACGGAGGAGGTGAAATGCCGTAATTCTGAGTAGGACCACCTTGCTTCATAAGGGCGCTTCCGGCTTACCAAGACTTACTTTATGCCTCTTCGGCGCACAGCTGTCATCAGACTGTCGTCTCAGGACGTCTACCAAATTCGTTCACAGTCACTTCAGTCAACTCAGCAGCATCCGCAAGAACCACTACAGCCTCAACGCTGTGGCCGACCGGTTTTAGGCGCTTCAGTCTGTAACCGCGCGACAGCTGGGGACGCAGGTACGAATGCTGCCACGAGCATGGATGTGTGTGATGTTCTTAGGTTAGTTAGGTTTAAGTAGTTCTACGTTCTATGGGACTGATGGCCTCCGATGTTAAGTCCCATAGTGCTCAGAGCCATTTGAACCATTTGGACAGCCTCAACAACACCAGCAGCTACCACGGGCGACGGCACTAGCGAGTCCTGAACATCATCAACGGCCTCAGTATCCCGACATTTTTATCTCTTTCATGGGACCTATTACCCCTGCTTTTGCTGATATTAGCATCCTGTTGTACATGCTCCATCAAAAACTTAGAAGAGTACTGATCCTCTGAGTACCCAGTGTCCTCTGAAAATGTTGTAATAAAGAGGAAATGTCCTTTTTTCACCCTAGAAGCGGAGACCGCTAACGGTGGTAAGACTTCAGTCTCTCTCTCTCTCTATCTCTCTCTCTCTCTCTCTCACACACACACACACACACACACACACACACATACACACAAAGAAGTACACGGCGATTGAAGTACAAAACCCTAAAAATCAACGGCATGCAAAAGCCTTTCTGTAACTTCCGCAGGGAATCACGAGCTTATAGCTAGTAGGTGATAAATGTAGTAAAATATGACAAGTAAAGTAGGACTATGTACGCCGTATCGTCGTTGAAGAGTGGGACAATCTGGAGCAACGGTGCCTTGATGAACTTGTGGATAGTACGCCACGACGAATACAGGCATGCATCAATATAAGAGGACGTGCTACTGCGTATTACAGGTACCGGTGCGTACAGAAATCTCGACCACCACCTCTCTTATCCGAGGTGATGCAAAACTTTTCTTGATGTTTGTAGAACAGTGCCTGATTGCGGATTTTAAGTTAGTTTCATCACGTTAATGTGACCACCTATGAAAAGCCTCAATAACCACGTATTTCAGCTCGAGACATGCAGGCATGGAATCAGTGAGGTTCTGGAAGGTACCGACAGGTATGTTGAGCCATGCCGACTTCCGTACCGTGGCCAGATTCACAAGGTTGCACGGTTGGGAATCCGTGGTGCGAACGGTACGATCGACGTGATCCCACATATTTTCCATTGGGTTTAAACCCTGAGAATTTGGTGGCCAGTGGAGTACGGTTCTCGTCGAACCACACACACTGCGTTGTCCTCCTGTTAGATGCCATGGAGCCAAGGAGAAGCCAACTGCATGTGGAGCTGGACCTGGTCTCCAAGGATAGATGCATACTTGTGTTGATCTGATGTGTGTTCCATAATGACAAGATCAACCACGGAATGCCACAAAAACATTTCTCCGACTACAATGCTCCCTCCTACGGCCTTCCCGCAGTGGATACACCGGTTCCCGTGAGATCACCGAAGTTAAGCGCTGTTGGGCGTGGCCGGCACTTGGATGGGTGACCAACTAGCCATCATGTGCTTTTGCCATTTTTCGGGGTGGACTCAGCCTCGTGATGCCAATTGAGGAGCTACTCGACCGAATACTATTGGCTTCGGTCAAGACTACCATCGTAACGTCCGGGAGAGCGGTGTGCTGACCCGACGCCCCTCCTATCCGCATCCTCCTCTGAGGATGACACGGCGGTCGGATGGTCCCGGTAGGCCACTCGTGGCCTGAAGAGGGAGTGCGTTTTTTATAATGTTCCCTCCTACGGGCTGGACCCATATGACGATTGTTGCAAAGTGTTACCTTTCAGACGTTTCATGTCATACACGCCAACGGTCATCAGTCCCATGGAACATAAAACGTGATTCATCTGAAAAGGTCACCTGTCGCCATTCAATGGACGTACAGTTGCGGCAGTGGCTTGCATATTCCAGCTTTCGTCGCCAATGAACTGCTGTCACGATGGGTGCATGAAACAGGCGCCTTACGCGATGGTCCATAAGCAACAACGTTCACTGTACGGTAGTTGAGGAGACGCTGTTGGTAGCTCATTGGTTCATTCTGGGCGGACATTTACTCAAAAGTTGTAAATATGTTGGTCTGTACACATTTCCCCTGTCATCTATGGCCCACGGTTGCCACGGCGCAGATTTTGAATAGTGCAGTTTTGCCATGCACGTTGTATCTTAGCTACGGCGGGAAGCGAACAGTTTACAAACTTGCGGAAATGCTTCTACCCTTGGCCCGAATGCTAGTGATCATGCTCATTTGGATATCAGATAAATCGCTCCGCTTCCGCATTACGAAGACTGCACTGCTTTTCCGCATCCGCCAGACACGCTTTATAGAGGCGATCCTCCACTGTTAGTTCTCATACCTGCCATCTGCGGGTGATTATTGCTCGCTGACGTCAAATACAGGTGCTGATCACGGTAATGTGACTGGTCCGTGTATAATTCTTGTAATTGTACTATACCTACGTTGTTTCTATGCATCTGGCTGTGAGAATGTACACTCTTTGACATAAAACTCGACCGGCGGCCGGCCGCTTCAGAGGCTAAGTCCGCGCCGATCGCGACATGGGACAATAAAACTGGCCAACTCGCTAATTCTCTAAGTCCGGTTATCTGCACAATCTGGCAACACTGCAGACTGCGGCACTTCCTGGAGGAAAACTTGTCCCATGATAGAGCAACACAACGCTGGTTACGCCTGTGGTATAGCGGTAGCGAGCGTTGTTTCTGTTCGTAATGTCAGTGGATCGAGAGCAGCTGACTTAATATTTTTATAGCCTCTTCTGTCTGAATGCTGAAGACGTGAATGTAATGGTAGCGCAGATTCAATCTATTTCGCTTTCTGACACACCGATATCAAAATTTTATCCAGTAACGATTTTGCGGCAGATTTCCTGCAGACTGTCCTCCTCTGGACGCCGTATGCGGCAAAGCTCCGGGATTCATTTGCTGGCTACCGGGAGCGGCCGTGGCGACAGCAGCGGCGCTGCACTCCCCCGTTCTTTATCGAAAGCGCCTGCTCCCGCTCATCGCTTTTGATGATTTAAAACGCTTTATTATTAAATGTTGCTCCACAGAAAATTTCTACGATTTCCATTCACGCTCAAAAGCAACGGAGACAGACGCCCTGATTAGTAGGCGGGTATTATATTACATTAATCGGGAAGAGCTGAGTATGGCCCGAAATGAAGTTTATAGACTGGGACGAAATTAAACCACCTCGCTACATTCGATGAATTTATAAATGCTTCATACCTCGTTTCTTTTCCTTTCAAACTCAATTATTTGTGCAACTTTCGGTCAATGTTCGGATGTTTTCGTCAAGCCGGGGTGAGCGTCTGTGGTGTAAAGTGTATTACAGTTCTTGTTTCATTCCTTATGGTAACTCTATGCGATAAACTGTGTGAATACCTTGCAATGCATGCTCTGTAGCAGTGCAGGAACACTGCACATTTGGAGTTCCATGTATGGGTTCATGAAGTATTCAATGTTGTTCGGAAGTGATAGTTAAGGTCATCAGATTTAGACTAGAAAAATTTGTCGTTTTGGAGGTTTCAGAGAATGGAAAGGAATTGCTAACGCCTGTGTTAGAAAACGTCTACAGTTAAATGCTATTGCAAAAATATAGAAGAGGGGAACGATATTAATCAACATGTGCACTTCAACCTTCTGACATGTTAGACCTATATGACGAACAAAACTCAAATTTATATCGTTGACAGTCGCTTTGAATCTTTTCAGGATCTATTTTACAGTGAAGCACCTTGGCATTTGCAAAGCAGACATCCATGGTACAAACTTAATTTACTAAGGCGAATCGGACGAAGATTGACGTTTAAAGGCATTCTTCAGATTTCGTATAAAGAATTTCTACTAGCCGTTTGTAACTCCATTAATTAAAATGGAAAATAAAAGGTTGTAGTCAGCGGCTTCCACTGAGATTGGAACTGCTATGTCATACAGTACGACCACCGCAACGCACAAGGGAACCTCTTTATTTTGATTTTGCTTTTTTTCTTTTACTTTTTTTGACGATTACCCCTTTTTTTCTCTCTTATTTTAAAGCCCCTTAGGTAAATGGCAATAAAAAAAAACTAAGTGCCACCGCCACTTTTCATCCTATAACAAAAAAAAAAAAAATCTGGTCCACTTCAGGCGTTGGCTCCTGACTAAACCTACCCCAAGAGCTGCCTATATACCAGGGGAAATATGGAAATTCAAGGTTAGGGCTATCATTACATACAAAACAAAATCTTCCTTTTTCCGAATTTTATTTTTATTTTGATTTTTGTTTTGTTTATTTTTGTTGTGTAATTGATCAGACGCCTTCTGCGTCCCGCTGGTAATATGTTGAGTCACGTCTTCTCGAAATTCGTGTGTTCCGTTCAGTAGTTCAGAAATGTTCATTGGTTCAAACTGGAAACCTTCTTCACTCTTGGCTTAACACATTCCAGCTGCGAGGCGGGTCGTGGAAAGCACTCCCAAGGAAGTTCGAGAAAAATTGTCTTTATTTTGGGTGGCGGACAACGACATAATGACGGTCGTTGAGGTATGTCCAAAAATCGAGTACAGAGTCTACAGTTTGCCCAACTAGGTAGTGAATGGCATGTCCGCGAATCCAATTCACAGCATTGGTCTTTGTCCGAGGAAAATAGTCACGTCCCGGAACTAATAATGAAAGGGGAGTATTCCGATTCAGAATGTCCCGCGTTAGAAAAGCCACAATATGACGAATAACCTCTGAGCTAACGACACACTGGCGATCACAGACGGACTATAGTCACTGCGATGTTGCCTGAGCCTCAAAACGCAACCTTAAAACACACAAACAGGTGTTACTTATGTGAAGAACGCCGTTCTTGGAGTCCAGAAATTAATTATACTTTCTGTCTCATCTTACAGGGGATTCTATCGTACGAGTCTTCGATGTGGAAAACGAATGTCAAGTGAATTTAGCGAGGTAACACCGGCCTCCACACGGAAGTAAATGCACTATCAGAGTGTTGACAAATACTTGCTACGGCGCTGCCATTTCTCGGTTCTCTTACGAGGCAGCTCTTCAGCGAAATGCTTGCCGTGATTCTCCGATACGGTCCTTCAGAGTGGAGACGCGCACGTTTGGTTTTTATGCGGCGCTCTCCCCTGATGGTTTCTGACGTCGCCTTGTGGGCTATGTCTACATTTGAAACATTCAATTTTCATTAATCCAGAATAATACAAGTTTCAGCTTCCGGCGTGGAAGAAGGCTGTTGACGCCGACATTATATCATTTCAACGTAGGGAAAGCAAAACGGGTCATTCAATGTTTCTCATTCAACATAAAGCATGTGAGATAATTTTCCGTAACGTTCATAATCATCTAAAAATACAAACGAAGTAAAAATACATCTGAAGCTTATTCGAATTGAATATAATGTAAGATACCAAACGCTTTGCACCTCGATGTCGAATTTGTCCACGTGCAATCTTTTGCAGCATACAAAAGGATGTCATGATTACCACGAGAATGAAGAAATATGTTGGTACGGATGGAAGCAAGGAGAGGCGCAGTCAACAAATGTTCGATTCCTCATGGCATTCATTTCATTTGAGACGTAAGAAGAGTTAAAGCGGGATATTACTTTCGTTAACACGAAAGATATACCGCACATATTGATAACGAGGAAGTCTGCGTCTTCATACGTTTCCTCCTTGAAATCTGTTTGCTCTCTTATATACTAAGTAGCCTATCATTGTTTCAGTAATGTTACCCTCTTGTTTGACTCCGTAACGATGAACAGATTCCAAATGCATGTCTCTGCATGAAAGTAGCTGTTCGAACCCTTCCTGGGTTGCTTTTAGTGTTTCATTGCTTGGAATTCCTGAAGCAGACCACTGTGCCTTCTCCCCTTGTGGGATAGGTCTCAAAACTAAACCGCTTTTTATCCAATGGCATAATTTATTCAGACAGCATCAGCACAAGACTGTCAAACAAAGCCTTCCATTTACAGTTGCAACACTCTAACCAGCACTGACCGAAGTGTAATCCACGGTCATGGTCCGATATTAGCAGTTGTCTGCTACTGTGGCAAAGTCCGTAATACACTTTCGATTCCGCAGCACCATTTTATCTGGTAACACTGTGTAGTTGCAGAGTTGTGCCAGCATGTCTGTCCTCACACTGTCAACTTTATGTATCTCACTTCTCCTGCAGCGTTGATCACGAGGAGCAGAAGTAAATGAGTGCATTCTGCATGACGTAACATTCAGTATTCCCTTCTTTCATAGCCACTCTTCATGTGCATCGATACCAAGTAGGAATGTGAAAACTCTTGCGAGTGAGAGAATGACAATAACAATCGTAACAAGAACAATCAAATAATGAATGATGTTTATTCCAACGCAGAACGAGAATGGCTTTAAATATAAAAATCTATATCTATTTCCATATCTATTGATCTTTGAGTTGGCACAATGCAAATATATTTTTGACATTTAGTTACTGAATTTAGTTCGGGATGTTTGCAGAGAAAAGGAAAAGTCTGTACTTCTCGCTAGTGTAATATAATGTGAACCAGCAACTACCCTTTCCTTAGAACACGACTCAAGCAGGTCCCCAAGTAGGTACCAAGGCACTGCTGCATTCTGTTCCCTGACATTGCTCTGATGACGGTTAATGCAGATAGTTCCGATTATGAAATACAAAACGTATTGCAGGTTAGTTCCTAGGATAGTAACATTAAATTTGCGTTGTAGACGGCACATGAACGTGACGACTACCCATATTAATCATCAATATAAAAAGACAATATTATGGGAGTTTAGCTGGATTACTCAACATGAATTGTGAAGTTGGTTGACTGACCGCACAGGTGCTAAACGTCGTCAAGAGTATACGATGTCCTAATCGCATTAGGAATATGAAGAGCGTCTGCGACAGCTCGCAACTTTCACATTGCTATCTCCACCCTACTCCAGACAGCCCTCGGTGGAGTTGCACTAAGTTTCCGATGCAATGTAAGGCCTTCAAACCGACAACAGACCACATATTGAAAAATTCAAGCGAGTTCTCTTGCAGCGTAAGCTTATTGTAACTAATCTAAAAATTATTGGACAGGAACATTATCCTATTCAAAAAAAGCTGTCCAGCAGGTCCTCTAATCGCTCCTTGGTACAGTCGTTTGACTATTGAAAATGGTTCCAACAAGTCACCACTAGAAAACACTGCTCTGTACCGCGATAACTCAAGATGTAAAGTAATACCACGATACTACAAATATCAGGGAACACCTTTTCACAGATAAGACTGTCCTTAAGGCTTGTAAGCTCACATTTATTACAATAAATGACATACCTGAAATGTTACCACTCATTATTACGTCAGATTGGTAATGCACGTAGTAAGTTCGTCGTATTCATGATTTCCTCTTCAAAGTAACATACCGTACTTATTATTTAACACAAAATGACATTAAAAATTTAAGTTATTCACGAGCAGCTAGTTGAGAATATGTATGAACTTCAAATGACACGACGAACCGTCTTGTTCCGCATATGGATTCAAACCCAGCTCATGCAGACTAAGCAAAGATTTCGTTACTGACGGAAACTAACAGTCATTCCTGATTAAGCATACAGAGAGTGATATACCTCGATTTTAGACAGTATCAGTTAGCAAATATCAACTTTAAATTGCATAACGCAAACATGTTTAACAGACGCGAATTCCTACCCATCATCTATTGTCCCTGTTAACGAACTACGAGAGATGTTAAATATTGCTTCTTCACAAGTACCTTACTTGAAATGCCGTGAGGTAAAGCTTTGTGTTGGACACGGATTCGAACCCAGAACCTAATCGGATTGCTATCGAAGCACAGTCAAATGTGACATATCGGATTTTCGCGGCAGTAGCTAGATGTTTTAACTGAAATGACGAGACGAGACATTAATTTTTTCCTTCCCAGGACTCCTACCCGGCACCTATCGCTGTTATATTCTAGAGAAAACGAACGTTAAATATGGGTTTGTTGCGCCAGCAGTGATATGTGAGCATGTTTGAACTAGAAATAATATGACGAAGAGTTCAGCGCTCACTGGGAACAGAGCCCCAAACATATCGTTGTTGACTACACACAAAGAGACGTCAGCTACCGAATTTTTCTCCACCAGCTGCTCAGAATAACATCTTGAACTTACAGTCATCTCGCAAATAGTTCTGTGTCTCACTGGAAGTTAAAAACGTCAGATATCGTTAGTGTTGACAACGAATGAAAATACATTAAGAATCAAAATTCTTATCCACCAGCAGATAGGTGTTCTCATGCTAGAGCTTGATAATACATAATTAAATCTTTAGTGCCGGGCCAGGATTCGATCCCATTCACGCGTAATATGTGGAGATGTTAAGGAATCTGCAGTTTTGAACAAACAACAAATTGTAGCCGAGCTGTATTGTCACGAAGGGATCAAATTCCGCGTTAAGGGAGGTATGAGTTGCATTCCCAGTTCAGAACCAATCTTATCGACATACAGAAGCTCAGATAAAAGATGGAATAAGTGTCCTGTGACCATACATAGCGTTTGTTTCGTCACTTGAAATAAATAACTAGTATAAGAAAGGTTACTGGTGATAGAGTTTCTACATGTCGTCACTCCGAACTTTATTGTGGTTCAACCTACCGTCTACTTGGTAGAGAAGGAAAATCATCTTTAATGTGAATTTTCAGACCACACTGCCATTACATCTCCTTCACCTGGTGTAGCCAGGAGAGAATGGACTCTGTCTCTCCCTATCTAAAATCATTGACGGAAATGGGAATCCAAACCAGACCACAGGCATAACAACCTACCATCCGTCCAACAGACCACGAAATCCTCTTCTCTCATTTTTCTATCGTAGCGCCGTTGCGCCACACTGGATGAGAATTCTGACACACATGCGTCGTGTAGTAATTTGCACCATGTTCAGTAAATTCATTTACTTGGTTGACCGAATCACCATGAACTGGCTGCCTCGGCTATCCAGTGCATACATTCCACTCTATATTTTGTAATCACCGAAATAAAATCACGTAACTGCCACCTACACAGAACTGCCAACAGTGTACGATGCAGAAGCGTAAATAGGAAGTGTTCCTTTCCACTTGAGCTATTCTATTGCGCTATCTGTTTGTAGAAAACGTCGTTCAGTAAAAAAAAAGAAAAGCTGTAACTGTTTGTCTCTCAGAAGTCAAGACCTGGCCATATGCATAATCTCACAGTGCTGTGGAATCAAAAAGTTCTGGAGGAATAGTTGTCGAGCTCTGGAGCTGTTGTAGCTACGTGTCAGCTAGTAGCGTAGATAAGATGCGAGTTCGAATACATTCAGTGCTACATTTTTTAAAACGCAATTCTGCTGTCTGCTGAAGTTGTCAATCTAATGGAACTTTGAACATACTTCCCTTCACTTCTCAACCCAAAGTAGTCGCATGTAGAAAAAGGGCTAACTACTGTGACATTTTGTTCTGTTCAGGTTTAATAGACAGCAGGCAGCAGATGCATCTCGATGATGTGTAGGGAGAGCGCATCGTGCCATAATTTGTCAGAAAAGTATTTTCTACATTAGCTGTCGTGTGGTAGTGAGATTTTATTCTTCTTCAAACTTTGTTTGACAGCTTTAACTCAGAACAAGTTTTCTACATGCATGTAATCAATAAACTGCACATGCATTGTCATACTGTCATAGATAACATCAGAGAATTCGCATATGTCGTTGATGATTAATTTCTCTCTCATGTTTACTGTTGTTTTAACAACACTAAAGGAAACCTCACGAAAATTGTGCACTGTATTACAAGAAATGAAATAAAACTAACCACGATAACCTTACGACGAAAGTATGTTTTGATAAAACCGAGTATCTGTACACAAATGTGTCTCTTAGATTTTGATTGGGTCTGTGTTTCATTGGTATGCTGTGTCGTACTCAAGAGGTATGCAAATGTGACATTTCATAAATATAGTTACGTATTCCTAGAAACCCAAAATTCGCTTGTCAGCAGCGGAAAGAGGCGTTGCCTGTTGTGCAGCATTGTAAGTTTTTCAACATTGCACTATGAGCCGAAAGTATTTTCTTGCGATTTCCTTATTGATGTTTGATCTGACTCCTTGTAGCTCTTTCACAGAAGGGATAAAAACGTTGCAGTCGGTGAGACTGGAACTGCAAACCATAACAAACGCTTTTCTACAGGTCAGCACGTTACCACAGAGCTGGCGAAGAGGTATGGGTCTGAGCATCCTCTTACGACGGCAATAGTGCCTAGAACTCGTAAACCGCTATTTAAAGGTCGAGATTAGTTGCGATATCCACCTGCAACGACTTTCCTGGGCTGAAAACCGTAAATTTACAATCTTTTGTTAACCTTCAAGAGATAATAACTCAGCTTATTCAATGGAAATGACAGGTAAAATCAAGTGAACTTTGAGGCTTAATTCCGTGCACACCAGGAAGTAACTCGTCGATCACAGAGTTGCCAAACAGACGTTGCCTTGTTGCCAAATCTCAGTTACAGTACCAGCAGGATGAAGACGAACCGATGTGATCCTACAGCGGGCTAGGAAGTGACCATAGCTGGTGTCTCCAAGTGCGGCTGCTACGGCCTGGAATACGTAATGCGTCTGACTCGCTTACTGTAACTAGGTTTAGGGACTGGAGCGTAGTTACTAATAATACTCAGAACTGACTGCAAACTAAGCATCATAAATCAGTAACTCTCATTGTTGTTTTTATATTTCTTTAGTAAGTGTACTCAAAACTAAGAAACTCATTCACAGGCGTTTTCGTGCCTCGCCGATAGTCGAGCACAACAAACAAATCAAAATAAAAAAGAATGTTTATATATATATATATATATATATATATATATATATATATATATATATATATATATATGTGTGTGTGTGTGTGTGTGTGTGTGTGTGTGTGTGTGTGTGTGTGCCTGTGTGTGTGTGTGTGTGTGTGTGTGTGTGTGAGAGAGAGAGAGAGAGAGAGAGATAAAAAATAATGAGAGTGTAAAAAATTGTTGTAAAGAAACTGAATCTTGGTATTTAAAGAAATCTTTCATTGTAATGACACGTTCCACAACATTACGAAATGTCGTATTCATGATCTATGGAACAAGAAGTAATCTAATGTAATGTAATCTAATCTAATCACATCATATTGATGACTAGCCATAAAGAGTCATGAATTACCGAAATTTTTGCCAAAACCAGTAACCTAATCTAAACTTAAAATAAAAGACGACAAGTTTTGTAATAAACCTTGACTCCTATCAAGACCCTTTCGTCCCTATTATCTAACCACGAAAGATGTCGGATATACCTCCATTCTGAAGTAACAAAGTGTGCATGCATTTAAAGATGAAGTGCATGATGTTAAGATCTGTGACGGAGATACAAACCCAACACGTAATCGGATTGTTAACTAAGAAAAATCAAATGTTACGTATCGGTTTTTCTTCAGAGCCCCTAGGTGTCTGAATCTAAAATAAGGATACAAACTTTTGTGCCTAAGAGACAATCGAACTGCACACCTACCGTGCATCCACGAACGTAGCTTAAGTATCAGTTTCTTACTCACGAACAGTAAGATGTGTGCGTGTTTAACCAGAAATAACGACACCTGTTGCGATTGTTGGCAACACATGAACAGACATTAAAAATGCGCGTTAATTTTCACTAGCAGGTGGGTGTGCACTTGATAGAGCTGGAAATGAAATTATGAATATTTTTGTACTGGATCTGGATTCGGACCCACATATTTACCTTTGGAGGTGACCTAGAGAAGACTGCAGTCTTGGGAAAAGGAACGAAATGATTGAACTATACTGTTCCGAGAGATTCAGATCCTCGAAAGAGGAGATACGAATGCGAATCACAGTCCAGCACCAAATTTTTCAACGTCTCTAGTTCAATCAAGTACAAGTAAACCAAGAGCCCTGTCCCTTTAAATGGCTATCAGTTCATCAAATAAAATAAAATTTGCTAATGTAAGTAAACTTACTGGCGACTGTATTTCTGTTTACAATGACTTCCGCTATGTCATTTCCCAACGTAAACTGGCTCTGCCCAGTTGGTAATGAAGGAACGTGATGCTTAATGCTGATTCTGGATTATAACGTCTTTCTCTTGAGGTTACCAGAGGTAAAATAAATCTGTTTGTGCCTCTTAAAATCAAATGCCTGAACCCACGAATTGCACCTGTGATAGTTCGTTCCACCAGACCATTGTGGCCACATTTCCCTGCCCCTGGAGTGTGCTGTAACGGATGATTTGCTTAGCTTACAAAATTAATCACGTTGGAAAAAACGCGAGTCTATTAAATGGTTAAGTAGAAGCATGCTTCTGACGCAGAGATTATGCTATTCTCACGTCAGCAGGATGTAAAGACTCTTCTAGGCATCATAGGCTGGATGTGGAGCCCTTTTTGATTTTTCACAAATTCAGCAAATTTCTTAGTTCGAGAGAAAGCACTGTGATGTGTGAAGTTGACGGATAATTCGATTATTACTGTTGTTATTACTATCATTTAATTCATACCGCTGCTGGAACACGACCGTAGTCTTGAGGCAAAACGCGAGACCAGCTAATATGACGTCTGGCGACCGAAAGCACATATCGACAAAATTTTTATCGCCCCTTTCCTCTCGGTGCTGAAGCTATGAGTGTAATTCAAGCGAATCTACTATATAATATTATCTGGTCTCGCGTTTTACCTCAAGACTACGGTCGTAGTGAAGAGTAATGTACTAACACTGGAGTCAAGACTTCCTCTGGGAAGTGCCGCAGTCTACATGTTGCCAGATCGAGCATGTTGCCAGACATACACTCCTGGAAATTGAAATAAGAACACCGTGAATTCATTGTCCCAGGAAGGGGAAACTTTATTGACACATTCCTGGGGTCAGATACATCACATGATCACACTGACAGAACCACAGGCACATAGACACAGGCAACAGAGCATTCACAAAGTCGGCACTAGTACAGTGTATATCCACCTTTCGCAGCAATGCAGGCTGCTATTCTCCCATGGAGACGATCGTAGAGATGCTGGATGTAGTCCTGTGGAACGGCTTGCCATGCCATTTCCACCTGGCGCCTCAGTTGGACCAGCGTTCGTGCTGGACGTGCAGACTGCGTGAGACGACGCTTCATCCAGTCCCAAACATGCTCAATGGGGGACAGATCCGGAGATCTTGCTGGCCAGGGTAGTTGACTTACACCTTCTAGAGCACGTTGGGTGGCACGGTATACATGCGGACGTGCATTGTCCTGTTGGAACAGCAAGTTTCCTTGCCGGTCTAGGAATGGTAGAACGATGGGTTCGATGACGGTTTGGATGTACCGTGCACTATTCAGTGTCCCCTCGACGATCACCAGTGGTGTACGGCCAGTGTAGGAGATCGCTCCCCACACCATGATGCCGGGTGTTGGCCCTGTGTGCCTCGGTCGTATGCAGTCCTGATTGTGGCGCTCACCTGCACGGCGCCAAACACGCATACGACCATCATTGGCACCAAGGCAGAAGCGACTCTCATCGCTGAAGACGACACGTCTCCATTCGTCCCTCCATTCACGCCTGTCGCGACACCACTGGAGGCGGGCTGCGCGATGTTGGGGCGTGAGCGGAAGACGGCCTAACGGTGTGCGGGACCGTAGCCCAGCTTCGTGGAGACGGTTGCGAATGGTCCTCGCCGATACCCCAGGAGCAACAGTGTCCCTAATTTGCTGGGAAGTGGCGGTGCGGTCCCCTACGGCACTGCGTAGGATCCTACGGTCTTGGCGTACATCCGTGCGTCGCTGCGGTCCGGTCCCAGGTCGACGGGCACGTGCACCTTCCGCCGACCACTGGCGACAACATCGATGTACTGTGGAGACCTCACGCCCCACGTGTTGAGCAATTCGGCGGTACGTCCACCCGGCCTCCCGCATGCCCACTATACGCCCTCGCTCAAAGTCCGTCAACTGCACATATGGTTCACGTCCACGCTGTCGCGGCATGCTACCAGTGTTAAAGACTGCGATGGAGCTCCGTATGCCACGGTAAACTGGCTGACACTGACGGCGGCGGTGCACAAATGCTGCGCAGCTAGCGCCATTCGACGGCCAACACTGCGGTTCCTGGTGGGTCCCGTGTGCCGTGCGTGTGATCATTGCTTGTACAGCCCTCTTGCAGTGTCCGGAGCAAGTATGGTGGGTCTGACACACCGGTGTCAATGTGTTCTTTTTTCCATTTCCAGGAGTGTAGAATTCTGAGAGGAGCACAACTGTATTGTCCACCTTACGTGAACGACTCGGCGGTCAATTTTTTGGTCTAAGACTGTATCTACAACACATATTGCAAGCTGAAGACCCAGAAGAATTAAAAAAACAAAAGTAGTTTACGAGAGCAACGTTAACCATAGCGTTCGAAGTATTCATAGTATTGTATACGTGTGTGAACGCCTTCCAATCACCACTCAAGGAAGACAAGTATACACAGTCTAGCTTCAATAGTATAAATACGCCTCAGTTTGTGGATGAACTCAGACTTAGGTTGATAATAATTATGAATATTTAGCAGCACTGTACCAATTGGTGTTAAACTCGTTTTCAACCAATGATTCCCATAGCTACAGGAACATTACTTGTGATACCTCTTAGACAAAATACTTCAGCAGTGTTATCAGACGAAAAGATCAACCTGACACAAACTGTGGGAAGTTTGTTTCACAGCCTTCGTACCTGGATAATGAGCTTTTTCCTATTTGAGATATATGTGAACGTTGCTGCTTAAGACGACTTAAGCAGAAACTAAATTCCCTCAGCTTCGATAAAGTTTAAAGAAATCGTCTTACCGGCACTAACTCGTGATTTGTGAACTGTTTACCGGCCGCACTCTGCCATATTTCGCCGGTTGGAAGGCAAAAGCTTACTGACAAATTTCAGACAGAAATTACTGTTACAGTGTACTTATGGAGCCAAATGAGTGGATTGCGTATTTTCCGGTGAGAAAGAGCACTGGCAAACAGTCTTCGCTACATGAGGTTATTTAAACTGGTGTCACTCTGAGCTAGAATTTATGGTCAGGTCAATGTTTCGGATGCGAGTTTTGCAACTGTGAAATACTTTCCTACATTATAGAAGCGAATATTAAATTTGAACTAATATTGCGAAAATTTTGTACTTGGGCAGCTTAGAATGAAAATACTTCTGTTTATTTCAAAGGGAAACAATAGATTGTCTAAAACATTGTCTGTCATACACAACTTGAAACAGGTCATGTCGACCAAATCATGTGGAAGAACTGACAGCGACGTATATCGGAAGGCAGTAAGATCTCTTGCCTTTTGGTTTGTCAGTACTCGATAGCCATTTCTAGATGCAAGTAAATGACGAAAGGCAGCGCGTTTTTGCCATCAAGTAACGTCTTCGTCAATTACTTTAGTTTTAATGTAATCTAAGAGTAATTGCTGATGTTTGATATTAACATGAAAAGGATTCCGTAGACAGGGAAAGATCCTGTTCTTGGGAAACTACTTCTATAGTAACCAAAAGGCATTAAATGATCTTCAAGCACTTGCGTTCCAGCAGCGGAATGAATAAAATGATAGTAATAATAACAGTAATAATCGAATTATCCGGCAACTTCAAACTTCACAGTGGATTTTCTCGAACTAAGAAATTTGCTGAATTTGTGAAAAATCTAAAAGGGCTTCACATCCAGCCTATGATGCCTAGAAGAGTCTTTACATCCTGCTGACATGAGAATAGCATAATCTCCACGTCAGAAGCTTGCTTCTACTTAACCATTTAATAGACTCGCATTTTTTTCCACCGTGATTAATTTTGTAAGCTAAGCACATCATCCGTTACAGCACACTCCAGAGGCTGAGAAATGTGGCCACAATGGTCTGGTGGAACGAACTATCACAGGTGCAATTCGTGGGTTCAGGCATTTGATTTTAAGAGGCACAAACAGATTTATTTTACCTCTAGTAACCTCAAGAGAAAGACGTTATAATCCAGAATCAGCATTAAGCATCACGTTCCTTCATTACCAACTGGGCAGAGCCAGTCTACGTTGGGAAATGACATAGCGGAAGTCATTGTAAACAGAAATACAGTCGCCAGTAAGCTTACTTACATTAGCAAATTTTATTTTATTTGATGAACCGATAGCCATTTAAAGGGACAGGGCTCTTGGTTTACTTGTACTTGATTGAACTAGAGACGTTGAAAAATTTGGTGCTGGACTGTGATACGCATTCGTATCTCCTCTTTCGAGGATCTGAATCTCTCGGAACAGTATAGTTCAATCATTTCGTTCCTTTTCCCAAGACTGCAGTCTTCTCTAGGTCACCTCCAAAGGTAAATATGTGGGTCCAAATCCTGATCCAGTACAAAAATATTCATAATTTCATTTCCAGCTCTATCAAGTGCACACCCACCTGCTAGTGAAAATTAACGCGCATTTTTCATGTCTGTTCATGTGTTGCCAACAATCACAACAGGTGTCGTTATTTCTGGTTAAACACGCACACATCTTACTGTTCGTGAGTAAGAAACTGATACTTAAGCTACGTTCGTGGATGCACGGTAGGTGTGCAGTTCGATTGTCTCTTAGGCACAAATTTTTGTATCCTTATTTTAGATTCAGACACCTAGCGGCTCTGAAGAAAAACCAATACGTAACATTTGATTTTTCTTGGTTAACAATCCGATTACGTGTTGGGTTTGTATCTCCGTCACAGAACTTAACATCATGCACTTCATCTTTAAATGCATGCACACTTTGTTACTTCAGAATGGAGGTATATCCGACATCTTTCGTGGTAAGATAATAGGGACGAAAGGGTCTTGATAGGAGTCAAGGTTTATTACAAAACTTGTCGTCTTTTATTTTAAGTTTAGATTAGGTTACTGGTTTTGGCAAAAATTTCGGTAATTCATGACTCTTTATGGCTAGTCATCAATATGATGTGATTAGATTAGATTACATTACATTAGATTACTTCTTGTTCCATAGATCATGAATACGACATTTCGTAATGATGTGGAACGTGTCATCACAATGAAAGATTTCTTTAAATACCATGATTCAATTTCTTTACAACAATTTTTTACCCTCTCATCCTTTTTCATCTCTCTCTCTCTCTCTCTCTCTCTCTCTCTCTCTCTCTCTCTCTCTCTCTCTCACACACACACACACACACACACACACACACATATATATATATATATATATATATATATATATATATATATATAAACATTCTTTTTTATTTTGATTTGTTTGTTGTGCTCGACTATCGGCGAGGCACGAAAACGCCTGTGAATGAGTTTCTTAGTTTTGAGTACACTTACTAAAGAAATATAAAAACAACAATGAGAGTTACTGATTTATGATGCTTAGTTTGCAGTCAGTTCTGAGTATTATTAGTAACTACGCTCCAGTCCCTAAACCTAGTTACAGTAAGCGAGTCAGACGCATTACGTATTCCAGGCCGTAGCAGCCGCACTTGGAGACACCAGCTATGGTCACTTCCTAGCCCGCTGTAGGATCACATCGGTTCGTCTTCATCCTGCTGGTACTGTAACTGAGATTTGGCAACAAGGCAACGTCTGTTTGGCAACTCTGTGATCGACGAGTTACTTCCTGGTGTGCACGGAATTAAGCCTCAAAGTTCACTTGATTTTACCTGTCATTTCCATTGAATAAGCTGCGTTATTATCTCTTGAAGGTTAACAAAAGATTGTAAATTTACGGTTTTCAGCCCAGGAAAGTCGTTGCAGGTGTATATCGCAACTAATCTCGACCTTTAAATAGCGGTTTACGAGTTCTAGGCACTATTGCCGTCGTAAGAGGATGCTCAGACCCATACCTCTTCGCCAGCTCTGTGGTAACGTGCTGACCTGTAGAAAAGCGTTTGTTATGGTTTGCAGTTCCAGTCTCACCGACTGCAACGTTTTTATCCCTTCTGTGAAAGAGCTACAAGGAGTCAGATCAAACATCAATAAGGAAATCGCAAGAAAATACTTTCGGCTCATAGTGCAATGTTGAAAAACTTACAATGCTGCACAACAGGCAACGCCTCTTTCCGCTGCTGACAAGCGAATTTTGGGTTTCTAGGAATACGTAACTATATTTATGAAATGTCACATTTGCATACCTCTTGAGTACGACACAGCATACCAATGAAACACAGACCCAATCAAAATCTAAGAGACACATTTGTGTACAGATACTCGGTTTTATTAAAACATACTTTCGTCGTAAGGTTATCGTGGTTAGTTTTATTTCATTTCTTGTAATACAGTGCACAATTTTCGTAAGGTTTCCTTTAGTGTTGTTAAAACAACAGTAAACATGAGAGAGAAATTAATCATCAACGACATATGCGAATTCTCTGATGTTATCTATGACAGTATGACAATGCATGTGCAGTTTATTGATTACATGCATGTAGAAAACTTGTTCTGAGTTAAAGCTGTCAAACAAAGTTTGAAGAAGAAGAAAATCTCACTACCACACGACAGCTAATGTAGAAAATACTTTTCTGACACATTATGACACGATGCGCTCTCCCTACACATCATCGAGATGCATCTGCTGCCTGCTGTCTATTATACCTGAACAGAACAAAATGTCACAGTAGTTAGCCCTTTTCCACATGCGACTACTTTGGGTTGAGAAGTGAAGGGAAGTATGTTCAAAGTTCCATTAGATTGACAACTTCAGCAGACAGCAGAATTGCGTTTTAAAAAATGTAGCACTGAATGTATTCGAACTCGCATCTTATCTACGCTACTAGCTGACACGTAGCTACAACAGCTCCAGAGCTCGACAACTATTCCTCCAGAACTTTTTGATTCCACAGCACTGTGAGATTATGCATATGGCCAGGTCTTCACTTCTGAGAGACAGAAAGTTACAGCTTTTCTTTTTTTTTTACTGAACGGTGTTTTCTACAAACAGATAGCGCAATAGAATAGCTCAAGTGGAAAGGAACACTTCCTATTTAAGCTTCTGCATCCTACACTGTTGGCAGTTCTGTGTAGGTGGCAGTTACGTGATTTTATTTCGGTGATTACAAAATATAGAGTGGAATGTATGCACTGGATAGCCGAGGCAGCCAGTTCATGGTGATTCGGTCAACCAAGTAAATGAATTTACTGAACATGGTGCAAATTACTACACGACGCATGTGTGTCAGAATTCTCATCCAGTGTGGCGCAACGGCGCTACGATAGAAAAATGAGAGAAGAGGATTTCGTGGTCTGTTGGACGGATGGTAGGTTGTTATACCTGTGGTCTGGTTTGGATTCCCATTTCCGTCAATGATTTTAGATAGGGAGAGACAGAGTCCATTCTCTCCTGGCTACACCAGGTGAAGGAGATGTAATGGCAGTGTGGTCTGAAAATTCACATTAAAGATGATTTTCCTTCTCTACCAAGTAGACGGTAGGTTGAACCACAATAAAGTTCGGAGTGACGACATGTAGAAACTCTATCACCAGTAACCTTTCTTATACTAGTTATTTATTTCAAGTGACGAAACAAACGCTATGTATGGTCACAGGACACTTATTCCATCTTTTATCTGAGCTTCTGTATGTCGATAAGATTGGTTCTGAACTGGGAATGCAACTCATACCTCCCTTAACGCGGAATTTGATCCCTTCGTGACAATACAGCTCGGCTACAATTTGTTGTTTGTTCAAAACTGCAGATTCCTTAACATCTCCACATATTACGCGTGAATGGGATCGAATCCTGGCCCGGCACTAAAGATTTAATTATGTATTATCAAGCTCTAGCATGAGAACACCTATCTGCTGGTGGATAAGAATTTTGATTCTTAATGTATTTTCATTCGTTGTCAACACTAACGATATCTGACGTTTTTAACTTCCAGTGAGACACAGAACTATTTGCGAGATGACTGTAAGTTCAAGATGTTATTCTGAGCAGCTGGTGGAGAAAAATTCGGTAGCTGACGTCTCTTTGTGTGTAGTCAACAACGATATGTTTGGGGCTCTGTTCCCAGTGAGCGCTGAACTCTTCGTCATATTATTTCTAGTTCAAACATGCTCACATATCACTGCTGGCGCAACAAACCCATATTTAACGTTCGTTTTCTCTAGAATATAACAGCGATAGGTGCCGGGTAGGAGTCCTGGGAAGGAAAAAATTAATGTCTCGTCTCGTCATTTCAGTTAAAACATCTAGCTACTGCCGCGAAAATCCGATATGTCACATTTGACTGTGCTTCGATAGCAATCCGATTAGGTTCTGGGTTCGAATCCGTGTCCAACACAAAGCTTTACCTCACGGCATTTCA
This sequence comes from Schistocerca americana, assembly GCF_021461395.2. NCBI lineage: Eukaryota > Metazoa > Arthropoda > Insecta > Orthoptera > Acrididae > Schistocerca > Schistocerca americana. The sequence continues at coordinate 180,765,217 of NC_060122.1, read as the reverse complement.
AGTAAGGTACTTGTGAAGAAGCAATATTTAACATCTCTCGTAGTTCGTTAACAGGGACAATAGATGATGGGTAGGAATTCGCGTCTGTTAAACATGTTTGCGTTATGCAATTTAAAGTTGATATTTGCTAACTGATACTGTCTAAAATCGAGGTATATCACTCTCTGTATGCTTAATCAGGAATGACTGTTAGTTTCCGTCAGTAACGAAATCTTTGCTTAGTCTGCATGAGCTGGGTTTGAATCCATATGCGGAACAAGACGGTTCGTCGTGTCATTTGAAGTTCATACATATTCTCAACTAGCTGCTCGTGAATAACTTAAATTTTTAATGTCATTTTGTGTTAAATAATAAGTACGGTATGTTACTTTGAAGAGGAAATCATGAATACGACGAACTTACTACGTGCATTACCAATCTGACGTAATAATGAGTGGTAACATTTCAGGTATGTCATTTATTGTAATAAATGTGAGCTTACAAGCCTTAAGGACAGTCTTATCTGTGAAAAGGTGTTCCCTGATATTTGTAGTATCGTGGTATTACTTTACATCTTGAGTTATCGCGGTACAGAGCAGTGTTTTCTAGTGGTGACTTGTTGGAACCATTTTCAATGGTCAAACGACTGTACCAAGGAGCGATTAGAGGACCTGCTGGACAGCTTTTTTTGAATAGGATAATGTTCCTGTCCAATAATTTTTAGATTAGTTACAATAAGCTTACACTGCAAGAGAACTCGCTTGAATTTTTCAATATGTGGTCTGTTGTCGGTTTGAAGGCCTTACATTGCATCGGCAACTTAGTGCAACTCCACCGAGGGCTGTCTGGAGTAGGGTGGAGATAGCAATGTGAAAGTTGCGAGCTGTCGAAGACGCTCTTCATATTCCTAATGCGATTAGGACATCGTATACTCTTGACGACGTTTAGCACCTGTGCGGTCAGTCAACCAACTTCACAATTCATGTTGAGTAATCCAGCTAAACTCCCATAATATTGTCTTTTTATATTGATGATTAATATGGGTAGTCGTCACGTTCATGTGCCGTTCGAACAGCTACTTTCATGCAGAGACATGCATTTGGAATCTGTTCATCGTTACGGAGTCAAACAAGAGGGTAACATTACTGAAACAATGATAGGCTACTTAGTATATAAGAGAGCAAACAGATTTCAAGGAGGAAACGTATGAAGACGCAGACTTCCTCGTTATCAATATGTGCGGTATATCTTTCGTGTTAACGAAAGTAATATCCCGCTTTAACTCTTCTTACGTCTCAAATGAAATGAATGCCATGAGGAATCGAACATTTGTTGACTGCGCCTCTCCTTGTTTCCATCCGTACCAACATATTTCTTCATTCTCGTGGTAATCATGACATCCTTTTTGTATGCTGCAAAAGATTGCACGTGGACAAATTCGACATCGAGGTGCAAAGCGTTTGGTATCTTACATTATATTCAATTCGAATAAGCTTCAGATGTATTTTTACTTCGTTTGTATTTTTAGATGATTATGAACGTTACGGAAAATTATCTCACATACTTTATGTTGAATGAGAAACATTGAATGACCCGTTTTGCTTTTCCTACGTTGAAATGATATAATGTCGGCGTCAACAGCCTTCTTCCACGCCGGAAGCTGAAACTTGTATTATTCTGGATTAATGAAAATTGAATGTCTCAAATGTAGACATAGCCCACAAGGCGACGTCAGAAACCATCAGGGGAGAGCGCCGCATAAAAACCAAACGTGCGCGCGCGTCTCAACTCTGAAGGACCGTATCGGAGAATCACGGCAAGCATTTCGCTGAAGAGCTGCCTCGTAAGAGAACCGAGAAATGGCAGCGCCGTAGCAAGTATTTGTCAACACTCTGATAGTGCATTTACTTCCGTGTGGAGGCCGGGGTTACCTCGTTAAATTCACTTGACATTCGTTTTCCACATCGAAGACTCGTACGACAGAATCCCCTGTAAGATGAGACACTTAGAAAGTATAATTAATTTCTGGACTCCAAGAACGGCGTTCTTCACATAAGTAACACCTGTTTGTGTGTTTTAAGGTTGCGTTTTGAGGCTCAGGCAACATCGCAGTGACTATAGTCCGTCTGTGATCGCTAGTGTGTCGTTAGCTCAGAGGTTATTCGTCATATTGTGGCTTTTCTAACGCGGGACATTCTGAATCGGAATACTCCCCTTTCATTATTAGTTCCGGGACGTGACTATTTTCCTCGGACAAAGACCAATGCTGTGAATTGGATTCACGGACATGCCATTCACTACCTAGTTGGACAAACTGTAGACTCTGTACCCGATTTTTGGACATACCTCAACGACCGTCATTATGTCGTTGTCCGCCACCCAAAATAAAGACAATTTTTCTCGAACTTCCTTGGGAGTGCTTTCCACGACCCACCACGCAACTGGAATGTGTTAAGCCAAGAGTGAAGAAGCTTACCAGTTTGAAAAAATAAAAATAAAATTCAGAAAAAGGAAGGTTTTGTTTTGTTTGTAATGATAGCCCTAACCTTGAATTTCCATATTTCCCCTGGTATATAGGCAGCTCTTGGGGTAGGTTTAGTCAGGAGCCAACGCCTGAAGTGGACCAGATTTTTTTTTTTTTTGTTATAGGATGAAAAGTGGCGGTGGCACTTAGTTTCTTTTTTTATTGCCATTTTCCTAAGGGGCTTTAAAATAAGAGAGAAAAAAAGGGGTAATCGTCAAAAAAAGTAAAAGAAAAAAGGCAAAATTAAAAAAAAGAGGTTCCCTTGTGCGTTGCGGTGGTTGTACTGTATGACATAGCAGTTCCAATCTCGGTGGAAGCCGCTGACTACAACCTTTTATTTTCCATTTTAATTAATGGAGTTGCAAACGGCTAGTAAAATATCTTTATACGAAATCTGAAGAATGCCTTTAAACGTCAATCTTCGTCCGATTCGCCTTAGTAAATTAAGTTTGTATCATGGATGTCTGCTTTGCTAATGCCAAGGTGCTTCACTGTAAAATAGATCCTGAAAAGATTCAAAGCGACTGTCAACGATATAAATTTGAGTTTTGTTCGTCATATAGGTCTAACATGTCAGAAGGTTGAAGTGCACATGTTGATTAATATCGTTCCCCTCTTCTAATTTTTTGCAATAGCATTTAACTGTAGACGTTTTCTAACACCGGCGTTAGCAATTCCTTTCCGTTCTCTGAAACCTCCAAAACGACAAATTTTTCTGGTCTAAATCTGATGACCTTAACTATCACTTCCGATCAACATTAAATACTTCATGATCCCATACATGGAACTCCAAATGTGCAGTGTTCCTGCACTGCTACAGAGCATGCATTGCAAGGTATTCACACAGTTTATCGCATAGAGTTACCATAAGGAATGAAACAAGAACTGTAATACACTTTACACCACAGACGCTCACCCCGGCTTGACGAAAACATCCGAACATTGACCAAAAGTTGCACGAATAATTGAGTTTGAAAGGAAAAGAAACGAGGTATGAAGCATTTATAATTTCATCGATTGTAGCGAGGTGGTTTAATTTCGTCCCAGTCTATAAACTTCATTTCGGGCCATACTCAGCTCTTGCCGATTAATGTAATATAATACCCGCCTACTAATCAGGGCGTCTGTCTCCGTTGCTTTTGAGCGTGAATGGAAATCGTAGAAATTTTCTGTGGAGCAACATTTAATAATAAAGCGTTTTAAATCATCAAAAGCGATGAGCGGGAGCAGGCGCTTTCGATAAAGAACGGGGGAGTGCAGCGCCGCTGCTGTCGCCACGGCCGCTCCCGGTAGCCAGCAAATGGATCCCGGAGCTTTGCCGCATACGGCGTCCAGAGGAGGACAGTCTGCAGGAAATCTGCCGCAAAATCGTTACTGGATAAAATTTTGATATCGGTGTGTCAGAAAGCGAAATAGATTGAATCTGCGCTACCATTACATTCACGTCTTCAGCATTCAGACAGAAGAGGCTATAAAAATATTAAGTCAGCTACTCTCGATCCACTCACCTTACGAACAGAAACAACGCACGCTACCGCTAGACCACAGGCGTAATCAGCGTTTCGTTGCTCTATCATGGGACAAGTTTTCCTCCAGGAAGTGCAGCAGTCTGCAGTGTTGCCAGATTGTGCAGATAACCGGACTTAGAGAATTAGCGAGTTGGCCAGTTTTATTGTCCCATGTCGCGATCGGCGCGGACTTAGCCTCTGAAGCGGCCGGCCGCCGGTCGAGTTTTATGTCAAAGAGTGTACATAGTTGAAACAAATGAGAAGCAGAATGAGATTTTCACTCTGCAGCGGAGTCTGCGGTGATATGAAACTTCCTGGCAGATTAAAACTGTGTGCCGGACCGAGAATCGAACTCGGGACCTTTCTTTCAGGAGTGCTAGTTCTGCAAGGTTTGCAGGAGAGCTTCTGTGAAGTTTGGAAGGTAGGGGACGAGGTACTGGCAGAAGTAAAGCTGCGAGGACGGGGCGTGAGTCGTGCTTGGGTAGCTCAGTTGGTAAAGCACTTGCCCGCGAAAGGTCCCGATTCCAAGTCTAGGGTCCGGCACACAGTTTTAATCTTCCAGGAAGTTTCAAATGAGAAGCAGTTTTCATGAAAGATTGTTGACCAAATTTGGAGAAGAAGCACTCAGGATAGATTAAATATTCTAACGATGATATTTCATGTGCTGCGTAGAGAACACGAGAATATTATAAGAGAAATTAGTGTATGTACAGAAGGTTACACACAGTTGTTGTGTACCATGCGTGATACCGTGTTAAGTGACTTACAGACCATTTGCAAGTGACTACAGAAACCAATACGAGTCTAAGACGATGGTTTTAAAATTCCTGCTATAGAATTCACGGTTATGATTGTACCAGAGTGTGATTCGGACGTCATTTGTGAAGTAATGGACGGAGTGAAAGGCTACAGAAAGTGGTTTACAAGTATAGGAGAAAGAAACCAGGTACCTGTTGAATCCATAGTTGCTACTGCAGTGGCGTTATTACTAGCGTAATAGCGCGCTACTAGTCCCTTAACAGACTCGTTGAAACGCAGGGAACAGTAGCAACTAATAAAACCTGTAAGTGAGGCGAGAAGTCGCCTGTAATTGTAATGTTCCAGCGTGCATTTGCCAACCGAGTGCTCCGTGCAAACAAACAGCTTAGCCGATCCTCTGGGATTATTAACCGGCTTCTCCTCAAGGCAGAAGTGTCAGCGGATTCTTAACCATAGCGTTTCCTTTCCCAAGCGCTTTGCTGTCTGTAACGAAGAGAAGACGACAGTGCTTGCAACACAGTAAATGTAGCTACTGAAGTGGGCACTTCATACTGCAAAGTTTGCCTCTAATGCTAAAGCGAAGATCATCAGAAGATTGAATTCAGTTTTGTTTCTGAAAGTTAACTACTGCTGCCGAGGGAGCTCATTCGCAAAATCTCAGCGCGCCTCCTGCAGTGCTCTCGAGATCGAGTCCAGATGTTTCGCCGTTTTAATCGGAAGTCTGAAGACGATGGTCTCCTCTTTTAATGTTTCATGCCCGTTCGGAGACTGGAAATTAACGTCTGCGGCCGTCGGAGAAACAATGTGTGAAATATATGATTTAGCTATGCGATATCTTTATGCTTCCTAATGTCGGCAATGAATACGTCTTGTCGATGGTGCCGATCCAGAACACTTACGATTGCGGATGATGTAAGCAGGATTGTCTACTTTAAGGCAGAAAGGTGAAAAGACGATACTTGTATTTGACGACAGCTTTACAACGTAGTTTTGGAACCACTAGGAGTTGATAGAACTTCGTTCACGAGCACCACAATTATTCCCCGTATGCCCGTCGAATAGGTTACGCGCTAACAACGAAACTGGTCCAATAAGTCAGCTTATATTCAATGTATTTTATGCGCAATGGATAACTGCGATGAGTCCCCATGAGAAGTGTAATACTTCGTTCGCTTATCAATTTTCCTTTCACTAAAGAAACCATCCTTTATATACCTCAAATCACATCTAATCTCATCTTTATACTTATAATTCAAGGTCTGAGATAGTACGGATTTGGGCTAGAGGATTTGGATTAACTGGATAAATTACCTGCTGATTCATTAGGTACGAGGTGACTTTTATTTACCTGTTATCATTCATCACAAAATGGAAAGAATCATGGGTTATTATCCCACTACATATGGACGCAATAAAAAAATACTAACCTAATATGATCTTTCATAAACGACAGTTTATGAAATAGAAAGAACACAAAGGCTATCATTATGCAACACAGTCCGTCGTTTTAGAATGGTAAGTCAGTATGGGAGGTAAGAATGGAGAATCTTCACTTATTCATGTACTGACACACGCAGGATCCACACAACACTAGTTATATGTACACAAGATTACTGAGAATCAGAGAGTGAGTGGGACTATCAGTGGCATGCATCTGGCTAGGCGAGGTCTGTCTATGACCGTCGCAGAAAATGGGACAAATATGCAGAAATGACAAATATATAGAAATCGGTAACCAAAAGGAACTTTCGGTATCGGTAGGCAAGACACTACTTGTATTGTGCTGCAGCGGCGATCGAGTTCAATGTAGGTGGCCAACTGAGGGCCGAAATTTAGACTACCTCCAATGAAATTAGGAATTCATTCTCTGTGAAGGTGTTTGTCAAAATCAGGGCTTTGAGTTCGGTAGCATAAAATAGGCCACAGGTCAAGCATTTTTGTGTAAAGGCCACAGATAGGGTTAAGACCAGTCTTAAGGCAAAGTCAAATGAATTATGATCTGTGAAACAAACAAATATTACAAATGCATGTGAGTATTCATTACACTCAGGGCATTAAGTTCAGTCTTTTAAACTAGGCCACAGGTCAAGTAGAGGGCACATAATTGGCTGAAGACCAGAAGTAGTTAAACAATCACAAATGAAACGCATGAAAATCCGTGAAAATATACTGTTTAGAACTGTAGACATGAATAACAGAACGATAGCAACAAACTGCAAGTAGAGCTGCTGGCGATATTTTAAAATTACACTCCAAGAGCACATGTTTATTGGCTTCCTCAAAAATGGTTCAAATGGCCCTGAGCACTATGAGACTTAACATCTGAGGTCATCAGTCCCCTAGAACTTAGAACTACTTAAACATAACTAATCTAAGGACATCACACACATCCATGCCCGAGGCAGGATTCGAACCTGCGACCGTATCAGTCGCGCAGTTCCAGACTGAAACGCCTAGAACCGCTCTCCCACAGCGGCCGGCCTCTGCTTCCTCAATGACGCCAGAAGGATAATACAAAGTTACATTAACCATGCGGATTTACACAAGAAAATGTATAAGGAATCGTGAAACATTTCCCTGATCTCTGCTAATAAATGAAAGGAAGTAATTATAACGACTATTTATACTACATCGTTTCCGTTACCGACTATCTGTCCGATCCATGAAAAAATAAACTTCCGCCGCTGGCCACTGAGCAACCTCTCCTGTTCCAGCGTTTTCCATCCACAAGTTGAATTGGTACTACTATTTCACACCCCTGTGAGAACTCAGGTCATACTGGAGAAAACTTCAAAATACTCCCATTTTCGATTTTACTATTCACATAGGGTAATGTGGAAAGGAAAGCGTACTGTGCAAAGGAAAATAAATAAACATACATGTTATATTTTTCTCCAGAGGTTCGAGTCCTCCCTCGGGCATGGATGTGTGTGTTTGTCCTTAGGATAATTTAGGTTAAGTAGTGTGTAAGATTTCACACACATTTGAACATTTTTTTCTCCAGAGGCTACCCATCCATTGCTGCGGCCGCGTGAACTGACTATAGACTTTCACTGACAGCACGCTAAAGCACCAGAGGCACTCAACACGTACAAAATGGATTCTAATGAACCTTTTCAAGGTGCATGCAACATTTTCCAGGCCATCGTTATTTTGCCCATCCTATAAATGTAAAAATTAGCTATTGGGCTAAGCATGGGTTGGCAGTGCTATTGACATCTGACTGCAGTCCGATAACTATTGAACGGTCTTTCTTTCGTATATCTTGCATCATGCGTCAACTGGGCGCTATCCACATTCGGCTGTCCTGTTCTTCATACTTAATTAGCTACCAACTTCGTCCCTTTTCAGTGCCATCCAGTATTCCGAATCCTCATCTTCCTCTCTCTCCCTTCCCTGCAATGTTTTCTTCAGTTACTCTACATTGTAGACAATTTCTTCACTAAATACGACTCAGCCAAGATGATTTTCTCATTCTATTATACTATTTACACTAGTTACTCAGGGTTGGCAAAATACAACTGGCCTAGAAAATATTTCATGCACGTTAAGACAGGCAACCCAACTACCCAGTTGTGGAAGTTGTAAGTTGGGCTGCCTACCTTAAGGTGCACGAAATATTTACTGGATCAACTTTATTTAGCCCACTTATAATTGGCACTCATAATGTTAGAAATACTTTTTCATTTTTATTCTGTCAGTTCATTTCAGTTCTTGCGTTTTTCTTCACAACAACATTTCAAAACTATTGTCTTCCTCACTCATTTTGAGTGATTGTGGAATAGAAAAATGGCTACAACCGCTCAAGGGAGGAAAGGCATATGGACGCTGAAACACCTAGGCGATACGATGGAGATTTTTCAGAGGAAATTGTGTTCCTACTAGCAGCAGTTTATCATAGGTTGCTAGAGTAACGAAGCGTTCGAAGTGATTGTAAAAGCACACATATCCATACCCTGATCAACCAGAACATTATGACCACCGACCTACTACCGGTATAAACTCGTCCAGGTGACAGCAGTGTCACATGGCGAGGAATGACTGCTAGTCAGACACACGTAGGGTGCATGTAGTATCAATGAGCGTGATGTCAGTGTGTATAATGGAGAAGGCGAGCGATCTAGCTGAGTCTGACTGAGGGCAGACTGTGATGATCCGGAGGCTCGGCGCGACCTTTTCGGAAACTGCACGACTTTTCAGGTGTTCGAGGAGCGCTATGATGAGTGCCTTCAACAAGTGGCGCAACCAAGGTGAAACCTCGTCCAGATGTGCGGTTGGGCCTCATTTAAGATGGCAGACTTCGTAACTTCTGCAGACTGGTAAAACAGGACAGCAGGCGAAATGGGGCGGAACCTGTGGTGTCACCGCCAGCCACCACACTTGCTAGGTGGTAGCTTTAAATCGGCCGCGGTCCCTTAGTACATGTCGGACCCGCGTGTCGTCACTGTTAGTGATCGCAGACCGAGCGCCACCACACGGCAGGTCTCGAGAGACGGACTAGCACTCGCCCCAGTTGTACGGACGACGTAGCTAGCGATGCACACTGACGAAGCCTCGCTCATTTGCTGAGCAGATAGTTAGAATAGCCTTCAGCTAAGTCAATGGCTACGACCTAGCAAGGCGCCATTAGTAGTTTATTGCCTGAATCTACAGAGTCTCACTTGTATCGTCAATAGCGATGTACAACAAGGATGGATTAAAGTTAAGTATTCCAGCAGCTACGTACTTTTCTTTATAGCATTCATTACGTATCCTGTTTCAGACCTCACGCCATCCTTCGTGTGTTTATAGCGTGCATTGCGGTCCCCTCAAATCACACTGTGTCGGCACTTCTGTCGACACATCAGAACCAACATCAGATGTTAATGATCGGCAGAGTATGGCTCAAATGGCTCTGAGTACTATGGGACTCAATTGCTGAGGTCATTAGTCCCCTAGAACTTAGAACTAGTTAAACCTAACTAACCTAAGGGCATCACAAACATCCATGCCCGAGGCAGGATTCGAACCTGCGACCGTAGCGGTCTTGCGGTTCCAGACTGCAGCGCCTTTAACCGCACGGCCACTTCGGCCGGCGATCGGCAGAGTACAAGTGTGTCTGAACACACAGTACACCAAATACTCCTACCGATGGGCCTCTGCAGCGGACGACCAATGCACGTGTCAATGTTAACATTACGGCATCGGCAACTGCGAATGAAATGGACATGTGACCATTGGCACTGGGCATTGGCGCAGTGGCAGAGCGTTGCATGGCCTGATGAATCCCGATACCTTCTTCATCATGCCAATGGGAGGGCCTGAATACGTTTTCTTCCAGGGGAACAGCTCGTTGACACCTACACTGCGGGACGGAGACAAGCTGTGCGGCGGCTCCCTTATGGTCTGGGTAACATTCATCACCCACGGGTTCAGTGCAGCTCGTGCAAGGCACCATAACGGCCAAGGAGTATCGTACACTGGTTGACGGTTATGTTTTTTAAAGGCAGAAGCCCTTTTCAGCAAAAACGCCAGGAATCCGATGGAGTGGTTCGAGGAACACAGTGGCGAGTTCCAATTGATGTGCTGATGCCCCAGCTCACCAGATTTGAACTTGATCGAACACATCTGGGTCGTGATTGAACATGACGTCAGAGCTTATAGGGAATTAGGTGACTTGTGTGTGCAGATGTGGTGCCAGCTTCCTCAAGCTACCTACCATGGCCTCACTGCTTCATGTCAGGTAGCGTCTCCGCTGTTGTCCATGCCAAGGTGGACGCAAACACCAGTAGGTTGTAATAATGTTCTGGCTGAGTAGTGTAGTTATGGTCCTAACAAGAGAACGAAATCTCCGTTATAGGAGTAAGCATATATTCCGTAAGCGTAAGTCTTGTAAGATTCAACTGTTCAACTGTGTCTGAAATCTTATGGGACTTAACTGCTAAGGTCATCAGTCCCTAAGCTTACACACTACTTAACCTAAATTATCCTAAGGACAAACACACACACGCCCATGCCCGAGGGAGGACTCGAACCTCTGCCGGGACCAGCCGCACAGTCCATGACTGCAGCGCCCTAGACCGCTCGGCTAATCCCGCGCGGCTGTAAGATTCAGCTTGCTCTGACATCCAGATGGTGGTAGATAACAGAATTCGGGTGAGTGTCGTATTCCTTAACTTACGGAAGTCATTCGACACAAATCAAGGCCATGTTGCAAAGGTTATTTCGACTACGCTGCAAAAGTTTCGCGGGAAGCCCTTACACATGCTTCATACATCGATGCTTCGCATGCAATTTCCGTATTTGTGGAGTACTGGGGAAAGACTTCCCTGGCCATTAGTTTGCTTCGGACGAAGAGGTGCACACGTGGGTACAGTCATTGTTCCGTAGACAACCGAATCAGTTTTCCATGAAGCCATTGACTGCATTGTCACACGGAGGGATAAATTTATGAACATTCATGACGATTACTCTTTAAAGGATAAACAGTTTCCTTACTTTTTCCATCTGTCTCATTTTCACTTGGCTGCCGCTTATAGCTGAAGTAGAAACGCAGTTTTCAAGAGCATTAAACTACTTTATATTTAAATATTTCGTTTCGTCTCTGAGAGAGATTCGGGACCGCGTTGTGGTGGAGCCTTTTTCTGCCATCTCTTGAGATGTTGTGTTGGCATATTCTATTTTTGAATTTAGGTACTTACATAGTTTGGATGAAATAATGCAGGTTGAAGGGGCAAGAACGTCCATATACTTATTACTTAAACCCGGAATTCCCCTTACGGCTGGAGAAGAACCTCCGTATAGAAAAAAAACTATGCGGTATTGTTTGACTTGAGTCATGGCATTTTGCATCTTATTATTTTCTTTAGCCTAGTGTACTATTAATAAAGCCTGTTGTCAAGGTACCAATCTAACACAAAAGGATCCGTAGACGCCACTGCATACATGCAAAAGTACTCTGATGTGGTTGCCGTCGCTGCGGGAACTGCTCCATGCTTTTTGAAGATAGATCATCCCATATTCTATTACGCGTAGTTGATCCGAGAAGGATGGCGTTTATTTTGTCATTGTTGCAGAGTGACTGCTTGAGTGAGTCTGAATGACGTGAGTGGGATGTATGTACTTGAAGTTGAAATGGCTCAAAAATGTCTCTGAGCACTATGGGACTTAACATCTGGGTCATCATTCACCTAGAACTTAGAACTACTTAAACCTAACTAACCTAAGGACATCACACACATCCATGCCTGAGGCAGGATTTTAACCTGCGACCGTAGCGGTCGCGCGCTTGCAGACTGAAGCGCCTAGAACCGCTCGGCCACCACGGCCGGCCGACGTGGAAATGTCTAGGTTCTTGAGGAAGGTGAGATTCCGTAGATCCAGCGTGCATTAATCTGTTGAGACCATGTCTGGCGCATTGATTTTTGAGTCTGTCCTGTAATTTCTTTGTATTGAGAGTTACATTTAATGGGGCGGTAATGGAGACGTATTCAAGGTCTCCAGCTATTCGTAGCAAAACTTCTGTCAGTAGATATGATGTTCTTAGCTTGACTGGGTGCCATTACCCATGCTTGCATTCCTGTTGGAGTACAGGGAGGGGGGGGGGGGGGTGACAAAAAGTTCGTGTGCTAGCAATGATACTGGTAGTTCCGTGTCACGCCTTCAATGTTTCACAATTCGTGATAGGAGTAATGCACTTTCTGCTTTCTTCCGGTTTAATGGTTCGTCTAAGTGAATTCCAAAGTACTTTACGTGTACTTGTGGGTTGATTTCTTCTCCCAAAGTCGAATTTGTTGTTTTTTTTATTTCCATGCTTGCAAACTAGTAAGGTTTCGGCCTCGGAACAATATGAATTGTTTTTTATGGGGTTAAGTTTTATCCTCCACTTGTCTAGTCAAGATTCCATTTATTTATGTGTTGGTCTTCTCGTCGACTGTTTCACGTCTTGGAACGGCGCGACATCAATATGTAGTATCATCTCCATATAGGGCTATACTTTCATTCCATTTTCGAAATCTTGGACGTTAGCAGTATAGATTGTTTAAAGCAATTCTCAGTTATTTTTATGTCTTAGACGCACATATATAAACACATGGCATGTTTCGATATCTCCAGATCATCTTCAGAGCTATGTAGTTGAGTCAGCAAGCCGTCGTGTTTGTGTCATAGCCTTATATCAGGGGCACGACAGGAACACATTTTACAGGATTGTCTACTGTGTACAGTATGGGAACAATTCGGATACGGTGATTTTTGTATTAGCATGACACTACACTGTCATAAAGCAGCATTTGTGAGTTAATACTTTGTGGACGATAATATTCCTAAAATGGAATGACCTGCACAAAGTGCCGACCTGAACCCAGTGGAAAACGTATGGAGTGAATCAGAAGGTCGACTTCGCTCCAGACCCCTGCTTCTTACATTATCGCCTTTCCTGGCTTCGGCTCTTGAGGAAGACAGGGCTCCCGTTCCACCACAGACATTCAGACAATTCACTGAGTCTCCAGCAGAGTTCAAGCCACCATAAAGGCGAAAGGTGGGAACATCACATATTAATGGCCACTAATAGAAGAAGTTTGATGGGGTGGTGTACATTTTACGAAATTTCGACAGGCAGTCATTGTAACCAAGAAATGGTGGTGTTATCAGTGGCGACACACAATAAAATATCTTGAGAGTGTAGACGATGGTGTATACGCAGTGTGAACACGAAATCCTTCGATAGAATTTAGGAGATTTTTGAGCGAGGTTTTTTTAGTATTTTTCTACAAGGGAACAGCACGCTACGTTAGTTTTTTTACAGAATGGTAATGTGAATACGATTTATCTGTTCTGGTAGCCTAATTACGTTTTCTTCAGTGAAAACACCATCAAAATATTGAAAACCTACTAATATGCTACCCTTCTAACAGGGTCCGGGTTTTCGTACACTTTTACGTTTAGACGCAAAAGTACTGTGATGTGATTGCCGTTGCTGCGGGAATTGTTCAGTCCTTCCACTACATTCAGTGAACTCATACACACAGATACATTCAACAACTTTTCATAAGTAAATATACGCCGGCCGTTGTCGCCGAGCGGTTCTAGGCGCTTCAGCCTGGAACCGCGCTGCTGCTACGGTCGCAGGTTCAAATCCTACCTTGGGAATGGATATGTGTGATGGCCTTAGGTTAGTTAGGTTTAAGTAGTTCTAAGTCTAGGGGACGGATGACCTCAGATGTTAAGTCCCATAGTGCTCAGTGCCATTTTTTGAAGTAAACATATCCATACTGCTGTGTGGCATTACGTGCAGTTGACCTTTTCCTGATTTCTGTCGCTTGTATTCGTCCAGTACGGAGTCCACTTTTCGAGAAATTGACAAATTTTATTATTTAACTTTGCGTCCGGGCGCCCTTCCTGACGTCACAGTCGTCAAAGCAACCAAAGAGAGCGAACTGGTGAACGCCATCTACCTGTAAATGGCGTAGACATTTTTCTGAGCGTTTGCTTATTGCATTGTCTGAGGTGGAATTTGGCGACCAGCCCAGCATTTACCTAATCGAGCGACGGACACCGCCTAAAAACAATTGTCAGAGTGGCTGATGCACCAGTCCATGGTTAATCCGCCACGCTCAGTCTGGCTCTCCTCAACTATCGCAAGCTGTACAGGCAGCGATGTTATTATACAACTAACATTACCGGAAAAGCCAAAAATCAGAGTGAACGCTGGCTTCAGGACGAAGATTACAGGGAGCAGTGCTGTTGTCATCGTCAAGTGCTTTTAAGTGAATGAAATAAGTTTGTTTCCATACAGGACTTACAACATATACAGTTCGAATTTGCACTGTTGCGCTGATACAAAGATAAATGGTGAAAACACAGTCAGACATACGAAAGCCAATTATTAAGTAACGGGGACCGGGGACCACGGGTCAATCATACTAACATGTCCCCTATACCAAAATGCTTTTACTAAAGTGCTCAAGAAAAATCCCAGAACAGTTGCTATGAATATTTCGCTTATATAGTTCTAGTAGATGAAACTTTTTTATTTCTGAAGTTTTTACAGGGCTGTGATGGATCCCCAGAGGTGCTCCTGGTTCCGCTGAGTCTTGGCGGTTCAACAGATCCAAGAAAATCTTTGAGGATGTGCAACGCAGATCTAGACGAAACATTATGGGCAAAACTGTTTCTTGGGCCACGGCCCTACAACGCAGAAGAGTCACCATCAGCTAAGACAAAAGTTCGTGAAAGCCTTCATTGTATGATTCCTGAAGAACCTCCGAAATATTCAGGCTCACCCCCAATAGCGTGAGTGCCTTCTGGGGAAACAACCTCTGCTGTTTTCAACTATACTCGCAGCATGGTATTGAGGACTGTGACCAACATCGACCGAAGTATATTGTAACAGTGGACAGGCAGGCTACCCTACGGCAAATCACACGCGAATTCGATGCTGGACATGAACAACCGGTAAGCAGCTATACTATCCACAACCAGTTTTTCGCTGTGGGTACAGGAATCACGGCTCCACACTTGCACTTCGGCATTTCTTTCGTCATAGAGAGAAGCAAACGTGGAGAAATAGACTTATCGTGCATTCGAAGCATGGAAAACGGTATACTAAACTGATAATAAGCGGTGCTCTTTGGTACAAGAAGATACAGGGGAGTCTAAAGAATATTACACGAGCCAATATGTGTTCTTTGCGAATTTGGCATCATTCAGGCTGGTGGTGGAGATATTCTCATGTGGTTGGACAAACATGGGCAAAAAGATGGCAACTGCGAAGAAACTTCGTGTAACAGAAGGAATACTTCAACTTGGAATGGGGAAAGAAGGAAGTAAAAAAATGTTTACGAAAAGACAGGAATATAGCAATATAAGTCACTTACGAACGACGTAAGTAGGAAGTGAAGGAAAGCTAAGACAAATAGCTGCAGTAAAAAATGCCGGCCGAAGTGGCCGTGCGGTTAAAGGCGCTGCAGCCTGGAACCGCAAGACCGCTACGGCCGCAGGTTCGAATCCTGCCTCGGGCATGGATGTTTGTGATGTCCTTAGGTTAGTTAGGTTTAACTAGTTCTAAGTTCTAGGGGACTAATGACCTCAGCAGTTGAGTCCCATAGTGCTCAGAGCCATTTTTTTGCAGTAAAAATGTGAAGAAATCGAAAAACAAATGGTCATCAGAAAGACAGAATCAGCTTGAAGAAGAGTTAAAATAACATCGGGTGAAATTAATAGCAAGGGAATTAACATTAAGAGTGCAGTGTGAATTCCACTGTTAAAGCAGTTGGAGTGAACAGACAGGCGGAAAATGTTCAGTTAGGCAAACTGGAGAAACTGTCTGTTGACGGATAAACGAAGAAATGGAACTCGATATGGCGGACAGAAGGGATACAGTGCTAGAACTTGGCGAGCCTTGGAGGACCTGTGATCAAATAAGACAGAAGATATTGATAACAGTTCTACCGAATTTCTAAAATGATTGTGGGAAGTTCAGTCAATGTTTATACTAAATACTTAAAATCAATTTTTTTTAGCCTCTGGAAGTCATTAGACAGGCAAAGTGCAACTCGGAACGGACGTTTGTTTTAGCCGTTTAGCGACATAGATTCACCGAACAAGTCACACATTAAACTTCCCGTCGAGCCTAACATACCGGGGCCGTTAGTCAGATATTCACCGGACCAATCACGTATCTGCGAAGGCGTTACGTCTAACAGTCGACTGTGTAGTACAGTATCGGAATGCTCTCTGAATCTTCCGGCTTATTTACATCTGCAAATTTGCAAAGTATCGTGAATGAATAAAAACAATTTTTTCTTCAATCCGTGCTGATTCTATTACGATGGTTCTACGTATGTTCGATATCTTACTGAGATCATGCTACAAGCCGTCGCCAACTTCATCATTACAATACAGTGTATTTGTTCTAACTTGGAACAACTATATAACTCCAAAAATAGGCATCGTACGAAACTCCGACCCCTGCGCAATGGGGCGTCAACTTTTCTTTTCAAATTGGAACCCTCCGCCCAACCCTCCGCCCCCCCCCCCCCCCCAAATGTTTATTGCAGAAAAAAGCGTTAGGGTTTACTCGGAACATTTTGTTCCGTTGGTAGTCAACAATATTCAGTTTTTTCGGTTATTGCATTTAAGAAGCGACGCATTTGATGAGATGGTGATGATGTTTGGCTTGTGAGATGCTCAACTGCGCGGTCAGCAGCGCCCGCCGACGCATTTGATTCTACGTTAAATTTGCGATAAAAGTGTTAGTTTTTTTTGTCCGAAATAGTTGATACTGTTTTAAATTTAATTTACTTTTGGAAATTTGATTGTACAGTAAAAGACTTTTAAGCGTCTGATTAATAAACTACGAGGGTAGTCCCAAAAGTAAAGTCTCCTATTTTTTATAAGTGAATAGGCTTGTTTATTTCTACAATGGTTTACATCAGTTTATGGCTTGAACATTTATCTATTTTTCGACATAATCACCATTGCTGTCGATGCATTCTTGTAGACGCTGTGGCAGTTTTTGTATGCCCATGTCATACCAGCTCGCCACCATGCTGTTTAGAAAGCTATGACTTTCACCTCGTCATCGGAGCTGAATCGCTGGGACCACAATTAACGCTGACGGGTACTGTGAGACTCTGAAAAAACTCGAACGGGCAATTCAGAACCCGAGAAGAGGAATGTTGAGCAAGGGGGTACACATTTTCCATGACAACGCTCGCCCACACATCGCTCGGCAAACCGTTGCTCTCCTGCAACAATTTCAGTGGAACATAATCACCCACCCACCCTATAATCCTAACTTGGCGCCTAGTGACTATCACCTGTTCCCTAGGTTAAAAGAACATTTGGTCGGAAAGCGATTCAGCTCCGACAACAAGGTGAAAGAAGAGGTTCATGACTTTCTGAACAGCATGGTGGCGAGTTGGTATGACATGAGCATACAAAAACTGCCACAGCGTCTACAAAAATTCATTGACAGAAATGGTGATTATGTCGAAAAGTAGCTAAATGTTCAAGCTGTAAATTGATGTAAACTATTGTAGAAATAAACAGGTCTATGTACTTATCAAAAATAGGAGACCTTACTTTTGGGATTACCCTCGTACTTTTAGCGTGATCCAGGAACGACGATGTGGACGTAATCTGTTTCCTGTTCGCATCTGGGTGCTTGGTTCCGCTGATTCACCACTGATGTCCTTGATTTCGGTGTGCCCCTTGCCTCAGACCATTTGGGTGCTTCATATCAGTGAGTCTCTTCATCTCTTATCAACGGGAAGCATGATTTCGGTGAGTCAGAAGAAACATCCAATGTATCAGAAACAGCAATGAAGAAATGTGGTGACGAGTCGTCCCGTGTTCGTTCTTACAAGCGTCGCTGCGGTGCGCGTGTCGCGTAATGGGTTAGTGAGCGGTGGGGCGAGTGTGTGTGTTCACTCGGTACGTGTGTATCCGTCTTGGCAGGTGCACCCATCACCAGTTTCCTTCTATGGTTGTAGATTGTGCGCTATCCTCCAGAGACCGTGGTGCCACGCCACAGTCGGCGACGCATATCAATACCACAGACTTTAGCGAGGGATGACTGCAATCCACAACGACTTATGGGAGGCGGAGCTAAAGACCACAGTTGTCCGCCAGAACTGCAGCGCCCTGGCACTGAGGTCAATATAGAGCCGGGCTTGGAAGAGCTCTGGCTCAGATCGTGTCGTCATCTGAATGAGTCACCATCGCAGTGTAGAACCAACGAGCTGTTAAAGTTTCTATTGAACATGTACTTTAATAAAGGCTGAGCATTATACCCCAAGAGAATAGTTTGTTAATTACCTCATAAAGTGAACTAATATTTCATGTGCTGTCATTGGATGAGCCTTCACGCAGATCAACCAAAGAACTCACAGTTACAGCTGGACGATTGTAGTTTTGTGTGGTCACAATAGACTGCAACCTGCCGGCACATGAGTTACGACGGTTGAACCACGCTGATGATGACATTTGAGACGATTCACCGAAATCAAGCATGCCGATGGTGTAGGAAACCAAAAACAAACCTGAATGCCGGCCGCTGTGGCCGAGCGGTTCTAGCTGCTTCAGTCCGGAACCACGCTGCTGCTACGGTCGCAGGTTCGAATCCTGCCTCCGGCATAGATGTGTGTGATGTCCTTAGGTTAGTTAGGTTTAAGTAGTTCTAAGTCTAAGGGACTGATGACCTCAGATGTTAAGTGTCATAGTGCTTAGAGCCATTTGAACCAAACATGAATGGAAGAGGAAACTATGTTACATTGAAATTAGCGTGTTTGCCAGTGTTTAAATACGTAACTGCAGAAGTTTTGCCGCGTAGTCAAATTTGCAAAGCGAAAATGGCTGGTTCAAATGGCTCTGAGCACTATGGGACTTAACATCTGTGGTCATCAGTCCCCTAGAACTTAGAACTACTTAAACCTAACTAACCTAAGGACATCACACACATCCATGCCCGAGGCAGGATTCGGACCTGCGACCGTAGCGGTCACGCGGTTCCAGACTGAAGCGCATAGAACCGCACGGCCACACCGGCCGGCAAAGCGAAAATATCAGCTGTTTCTAACAAGGAAGTTTATATTTTTATCTTAAATGTAATGTAGAATAAAATGCGTCGTTCCTAATTTGCAATAACAAGAAAAACCGAATTCTTTCGATTACAGTGCCGTTTATCACGAATAAAAAGATGTTTTTATTAAAGCCTACATTCGCATTAGAAAATACGAAGTTGACTCCGAAGAGGGGCCTGGGGTGGGGGGGGGGGGAGAGGGGGGATGGAGGACTGGGGAGGGGGTTTCGGTAGTGACCGGTTTCGACACAAACAGATTTCCCGTTCGAAAATATTAAATTTTCATCTGAAGCATTTTTTTCGTATGATGCCAGTTTTTTGAGACAGTTAGTTGTTCCCATTTAAAACAAATACCCTCCTGACTGGTGCGTGAAACACTAGTTCGCAGGGGTCTATCGAGACTTCGTATACTGAGTGTGTATACTCGAGCGGTTATGTATACGTCGGTAGCTCATTGTATAGACAAATGGACAGATGTGAAACAACTAAATAGGGATACAAACTACGGAGCTGAACGGTGTTTTTCTAAAGTGCGATGCTACACTGCGTTGCATTGGTGAAGTTTCATTTGTATCGTACAATTTGCTGTCGCTCAAGTAGTTCGCATCAGTGGTTGCAACAGACCAGTTTTATTCAGGCTCGGTTAGACACGACGACGCAAGCGTTATCAGTTCTGCCGAACGCTTAAAAAATACGCAAAAATAAAAACAAAGCATCCAAAAAAGAAGAAAAGAAGACAATGCTCCGCCCGTTCGCTCGGCCGGACTATAGGAACAACGGCGTGGAGGTTTCGCCGCCGAAGAACAAAAGCGTCGGATTTCCGAACGATTTTATTCGCGAAAGACTGCTCTCGGATTGAATAAATCAAAGGACGAGGCAGTACAAAGCGTTTAGTATTCCGCAGCAGCGCGCAACACAATCTCGCCGGCTCCGGTGTCTGTCCGTGAGGGAGGGAGGGAGGGAGTTGGGCCCGGTATTGCGAACTGCGGCGGTCACGCGCGGGCTGCGGCGAGTTTGTCTCGCGCGCGCTGGCGGATAGGGAGCCGCACGCAGTTACAAAGCTGCCCATAATCAAAGTGGAAAGGCAGCCAACTGGGGCGCAGAGCGCAAAAACGATCGCCGCAGCCGCTACTTACAAGGGCGCCGGAAGGGCAGCGGCGGTGCGGAGACGGCTGTCTGTTCTCCTCCACACACACACACACACACACACACACACAACACGGGAACACAGCTAGCTCTACTTGTCCAGAGTGGGAGAGAACGCTGCTGGCAGCTGTCCAGGCCACCGACAGCCATCAAGTAAGAGCCAGACGCGCTGCGCAATGGCTCGTCAGCAGGGTTCACCTGTTTCGACAGCGCAACGCGCAACATTGCAAACCTGTCAGCAACAGCAGGTACTGGCCCTCATGTCGGATATGTAGTCCTCAGATATCTGCCAGAGCTCACGTACCTCAGATGTTGTAAGCGAAGAGGGAGAACATGGAGTATGAAATTATTTTAGCTGTGAAGCGCGCTGTTTGTAGTGACTGAAACAGGGCAAATTCGTGCACACGAGTTGCCACTTTACATAGCGCTCTTGTCCATCCTGATGCAGCAGGTTCACGTATTTATTTTCATACTAAAGCGTATCCGGCATCTGAGCTCGACAGTGGGGAGGGATACTCGCACTGACGTTGTCGAATGGGAAGGTATGGGGGAAACGAAGCACAAATTTCTTACAAAATAAAACAAAACCACGAAAAAACTGTGTGTATTTATCACGATATACAGCGTGAGCAGACGATGTAACTAAGGTTGGTTTTTTTTCCGCGTCACCAGTCTTCTGACTGGTTTGATGCGGCCAACCACGTGTTCCCCTACTGTGTCAACCTCTTCATCTCAGAGTAGCACTTGCAATCTACGTCCTCAATTATATGTTGCATGTATTCCAATCTCTGCTTCCTCTACAGTTTTTCCCTTTACAGCACCCTTTAGTACCATGGAAGTCAAAAAAATGGCTCTGAGCACTATGGGACTTAACATCTGAGGTCATCAGTCCCCTAGAACTTAGAACTACTTAAACCTAACTAACCTAAGGACATCACACACATCCACGGCCTAGGCAGAATTCGAACCTGCGACCATAGCAGTCGCGCGGTTCCAGACTGAAGCGCCTAGAACCGCTCGATCACCACGGCCGTCTTGAAAGTCATTCCCTTACGTCTTAACAGATGTCTTATCATCCTGTCCCTTCTACTTATTAATGTTTTCCCCATATTCCTTTCCTCTCCGATTCTGGGCAGTTCCTTTTCGTTTCTTACCACCTTATTTTCAACATTCGTCTGTAGCACCACATCTCAAACGCTTCGATTCTCTTCTGTTTCGGTTTTCCCACAGACCTTGATTCACTACCATACAATGCTGTACTCCAGACGTACATTTTCAGAAATAGCTTCCTCAAATTAAGGCTGGTATTCGATACTGGTAGACCTCTCTTGAACAGGAAAGCCCTTCTTGCCATTATTAGTCTGCTTTTGGTGTCCTCCTTGCTCCGTCCGTCTTTGGTTATTTCACTGCCTAGGTAATAGAATGCCTTAACTTCATCTACTTGGTGACCATCAGTCCTGATGTTAGGTTTCTCGGTGATACTTCTAATTACTTTCGTCTTTTTGTCTATCTTAAGGTGCATGAAATACGAGGGGTGTTCAATAAGTTATGCTACACATTCTTTTTCTGAAAGCGGGTATGTTTTATTCAGGACTCCGACACACCATATTAGTCCCAACTCTTCTAGCTACAGACTCCTATTTATCAACACAATCTCCGTTCAATGCGACGGCTGTACACCACCTTACTGGGAGAGCTTTTGTGCCCGCAACGTAACACTCTACTGGCGACGTCGGAGCCAATGTCTTGCTGCATCAGTAACCTCCCAATCACCCACGTCCTACTTCCAGCAGAGTGCATCCTTCATTGGGCCAAACAGCCGGAAGTCGGAAGGTGCGATATCCGTACTGTAGGTTGGATGAGGAAGAACAGTCCAACGAACTTTTTGTGATCTCCTCTCGGGTGCGCAGACATGAGGCCTTGCGTTGTCAAGGAGAAGGACAATTTCGTTTACATTTTTGTGGAGACGAACACGCTGAAGTCGTTTCTTCAGTTTCCTGAGGGTAGGACCGTATAATTCAGAGCTGATCGCTGCGCCATGAGGGAGGACATCAAAGGGAGAAACCCATAACTTTACCAATGACCGTACAGCTCTGAACTTTTTTTTCGGAGGGGAGGTACTGCAGCGCCACTCCATAGATTGCCGTTTTGTTTCTGGTTGGAAGAGATAAACTCAAGTTTCATCGCCTATGACAATGTTCGACAAAGAATTATCACGATCAGCCTCGTAACGCGGTAGCAATTCCGTACATATGGTCCTTCATTGCTGTTTACGGCCTTGTGTTAGGCGGCGGTGAGGCAAGTGGGATAACGTCTCTGAGTACCCCAATTGATGGGTGTGTTGTCAGCTTTACCAAAAAATATGTCCAGTTGAGCAGCGATGTGTCTGGTTGTGATCCGTCTATCACATGTAATGAGAGTGTCCGAATGTTCCAGTATTGTAGCAGCCACTCCTGTGTGGGGCCGGCAGGCACGCGGCAGATAGCAAATGTTTGCATGACCTTGTTGCGATGATGACAGACGGCTCACTCAACGACTCACTGTGCTTCTGTTCATTGTCAGATTCAGTAAACATTCTGCAAGCACCTTTGAATATCTGCGACGCTTTGGTTTTTCGCGAAAAGAAAATGACAGCTCTCTACTTGGAACACACCTCCGTTACCGACGCCATTTTAAAGGCTAGGCTGCAGCGTAAATATTCCGCTATATACAACGGCAAATTCCGCATTTTTTGTTAACCGGAATTGGCCGAGAAAAATGTGTTGCATTACTTATTTAACGCCCCTCGTGCTTCCTATTTTGGGGACCCTGTACCACTTTATAATAGATACATACTGCTCACAATGCTCTTAAGAAAGGAATGCAGTATGTATTAGATATGTACATATCATTTTTGCAGTCAGGAAGCTTTGAGGCTTCACAACAAATGGCTTTCAGAAAGGCTTTCAGAAGATAACAAAAGGAAAGCTGACGTTTAAGATTTTACATACAAGATATTGTTCACACACGCGGATTACTTACATACCGTCGTTTGACCACCACAGAGACTAACGTGTGGACGACAGAGTAATAGGCTTCACTGGCGCAGAGCAGCAATAAAAAAAAAATAAAAAAAAAAATAAGCAGTTACTTCACTAGGTCCGAGTGGAATCTCAGTTCTGTTTTACAAAGGGTACTCTACGGCATTGGACCCTTACTTAGCTTGCATTTATGACGAATCTCTCGTCCAGAGTCCCAAGCGACTGGAAAAAAGGACTGGTGACATGCATATAAGGGTAAAAGAATGGACCCTCAGATTTAGGGCTCAATACTTAACATTAGTTTCCTGCAGAATTCCTTAACATATTCTCAGATCGAATATAATAAAATTTCTTCAGATGGAAAAACTTCTGTCTATAAATTAGTGGGATTTACAAGGCATCGTTCACGCGAAACACAGCTTGCCCTTTTCTCACATGATATCCTACGGAGGTCAACAGACAGATTCATATTTCTAGATTTCCGGAATGCATTTGACACGGTGCCGCACATCACTGTCAACAAAAATACGATCTTACGGAACAGTTTTCGAGATAAGTGTCTTGCACGTTGCCTAAGTAACAGGACCCAGTCAGTTGTCCTCTACGGCGAGTGTTCATTACAGGCAAGGGTGTCATCGGAGTGTCACGGGTAAGTCTGATACGACCACTATTATTGTTTGTATACACAAATAATTTGATGGACAAGATGGCTATGTGCTGATGTTGCTGTGGTGTATGGGGAGGTGTCGTCGTTGAGTGACTGTAGGAGGATACAAAACGACTTAGACAGAATTTCTAGTTGGTGTGATGAATGACAGCTAGACATAAATTTATGAAAATGTACGTTAATGCAGGCGAGCAAGGAAAATAATCCCCTAAGGTTTGAACATAGCATTAGTAGTGTGATACTTGACACAATCAGGTCGATTAAATACCTAGACGTAATGTTTTGAAGTGATGCTCGATGGAACGAGCATGTAAGGATTTTAGTGGAGAAGGCGATTGATCGAATACGGTTTATTCGGAGAATGTTAAGAAAGTATTGTCCATCTGTAAAGGAGACCACGTTTGTAACACTAGCACAACCCATTCTTGAGTACTGTTGGAGTGTTGGGATTCCCAAAAGGTCCGCTTAACAGAAGACATCGAAGCAGCTCAGAAGCAGGCGGCTAGATTTGTTCCTCGTTGGTTCCATCAACACGCAATTATTATGGAGATACTTCGGGAATACAAATGGGGATCTCTGGAGGGAATGCTAAGCTCTTTTCGAAGAACGCTAATAAAAATTTAACGGACCGGCTTTTGCAGCTGACTGCAGAACTATCCTACCGCCGCCAAAGCACATTTCACGTAAGGACCATGAACGTAGGATAAGAGTAATTAGGGCTCTTACGAAGGCATATAGGCTGTCGTTTTCCCTCAGTTCGCTAGGGATATGAATAGCGGTGGTGCAATGTACCCTCCGCCACGTACCGTACGGTGGCTTGGAGAGCATGCAGTGAAAATGTAGTTGTGGACCGCGCCTACTCGTCATCATCGATTTCGCCCAGATTTGTAGTGTATCCAATGCAGTGCCCAAAAATGACACAGAAGTCAGAGTTCCAGATGGCCAACCGTTTGGAGGACAGTTTCATCTTATAAGAGCGTGGCGTATCTGCTCACGAGCCTTAGAATTCCTGTATCGTACTCCCCGATTAAGCTAGCTGTTCCAACGAATTCTGCACTTCGGCGAAATTCTGTGAGCATAGAATTCTTACAATAGCATTTATTTACTGTTTTGGTTTCTTTGCTTTCGTACTTATTCAAATGTTGCACAGGCATCATACTACAGAACAACAACACACCAAACAAATCCTGTCATGGTTGCCACAGTTCATGCAATTCTTACGCAGTTTTTTTGTTATTTTTACAATTTTGTACTTGGATTTACTATTATCAATCACAAGTATCTTTTTCCCTTTTGCCCATAGATACAGGATTAACACATTCTCAACAGTATTTATTTAGTGTTTTGTTTATTTCCTTACTACTGAATACAAGTTACAGTGCAGCCGTCATATTACAGAACAGCAAGGCAGCTGCGAAATCTTAAGCTACTGATAAATATTGGAGCTATCGTTATTAGTAGTTAGGACCTTCACCGGTGTGTTGCGGTTATTAAGCTTGCACAAAAT
The DNA here is from genome assembly GCF_021461395.2 of Schistocerca americana. Classification (NCBI taxonomy): domain Eukaryota; kingdom Metazoa; phylum Arthropoda; class Insecta; order Orthoptera; family Acrididae; genus Schistocerca; species Schistocerca americana. The sequence goes on along the minus strand of NC_060122.1, from coordinate 180,739,544 downwards.
TAACAGGCCTACAGTTGGAAAAATAAGCAAAAAATTGAATAAATACTATTGTTCACCATTTCCTAAACGTTTCTCTCCCAGACGGTCTTTGAGCTTCATGAAAAAATTCTCTCACTGTTTCATTCTTCACTTGATTCTTCAAATCATAAATCACGATTTACGGACGTATGGATCCAGTATCCAGGCATTTTTGTGCTTGAAAATTTTGCATTTCTTTTTCACACATATTTCTTTTGTCACTTTATCATCATACATTTCTGACAGTTGAATGACCAACAGGTGAACAATAACCACTTGTTTCGACTGGCAGTCAAGCGACAATGGAACAAAATATCGAGGAAACCATGCACAATAGATCGTTAATTACTGCATTACCTACGTATATTCCACAAACGTCCCTGTCTTCTGCTTCTAGGGTAAATACAAGATCATATCAGTAAATATTCGGGCGACTCTGCTATTGTAGTGAACGATTTTTTATTTTACTGTGTGTGTGTGTGTGTGTGTGTGTGTGTGTGTGTGTGTGCGCGTGCTCAGGTGAAACACCATTGTTACGAGAATAACATAAAAATCCTCTGTTTTTTAAATGTTAGAGTACAAACGTCACACTGGGGGTAACCTTGTGTTTATAGTTTAACTTCCTTCGACAATTAGGCCCAAGGTTCCGCCGCTCCGAGCGTCTAATAAAGCAAAGAGTACTTTGCAGCAAACCTAAGACAAAATACTTTCCCAACTTGACGTAGCAATTACTAAACAACAAGAAAACAGCACTGCACTCAATTGAAAATACGTATGACACCGTCACATACACGGGGTGGACAAATACGTGGAAACACTGCGGGAAGCTTATGGTTGAAGATAAACGCAGGTGCTAGCCTACCCTGCAGGTTGCGCTGACATGTTTGACCACGAACAGCAGCTGTGCAATGACCTCAGTACGTTGCAAGTCTCTGTCGTGGCCCGTAAAGTGTTCTGATCACCTGTGTGTGTGTTATGTCGAACCTTAGTGGATTCGAAAGTGGGAACATTTTTGGTACGCGTATGGTGGGTGCTTCCAAAGCCAAGGTAGCCAAATGTTTTTCGTGTTTCAAGAGGCACCGTATCGAAAATTTGTATCGCATACACGGAAAGCAGAAAAATATCTTCCGTTAAGTCACAAAGCGGACGAAAATGTGTGCTGTGTGTTCGTGACAGGCTGTCATTGAAGAGGGCTGTGAGGAAAATAACGGTACGACTGCTGCAAGTCACAGCAGAACTGAATATCGCGCTGGGAGCCTGTCACCAGCAAAAGAACACGAATGCGTCTCTATGAGCAGGGAATTGCAGGACGAGCTGGAATTGTAAAGAGAAAAAGTTTATTTGGTGAAATAAACCTGCAATGGCTAAAAACAGAAAACTTATTCGTGCTGAACTGGGACAGCCTGGATCTTTCATTTGGAGATGACCAGATCTATAATGTCATTATTACAGCTCACGCATTCGTAATAATTTTCTTTATAGTAACGCCAAATAATACTTGATAAACAAAATAAACCAGAAGAACATAAATCAACCATTAAAGAATGTGAACCTACACAGTCACATCAATTTGTTGCTATTAAACCACCAATAAATATTCCTATGTATAACATATTTTTATGTTATTGATTAAAATTAATTGACTACTATTGTGACAAATTAATGTGCTGAATTTAGAATTCATTTATGCAGATTTTCTTCTACAAAAAGTATTGTAAGCCTATTATAAATTTAAGTTCTGTCTTTAAATTTCTTGCTGAATAAATCTCATTTCTGAAGAATAGGTTTATTTGCTTAAATAATAAAACTATAAATAATCTTAGAAGTTTAACTCTTCTATTAATTTTCCTTAAAAAAATTTTACTAAACAAATAAAGTGAAGAAAATTTTCATTGATGCAAAATCTTGTAATAGCAAAATGTGTCACCGAAGCTATAAAATCTGGAGTATGGGGCAATGGAACAATGTCATTTGGTCGGATAATGTTGATCTACTTATGTTAGCTCTGAGTATAATTGCTCGATTTGTAACCATTCTTTCTCATACTATTTCCAACTACTGGCCGAGTTTACTCGCAAGAGAGAACATGGCCAGTTTTCATAGTATTCCATCCGCCATTTGGTCACTGTGCAGGGTCGCATTATTTCCAAGGATTAAGTGACCATTTTGGCTAATGAGGTCCAGTCCATGGCACAATCTTTGTTCTCAATGGTCTTGCTATGTTCCAAGGCGGCAGGGCCCCTGTTCAAAGCTCACATCGTCCAGGACTGGCTTTATGAGCATGAGGTTGAATTTTCGCTTTTCTCCTGGCCACCAAATTAATCAAAACTCATTATTTTTTCTCGCCAACTTTGGAGAGAAGGGTGTGATGGCTGTCCATCTCTATAATCGTTACGTGTACTTGTCACTATTTTGCACTTGAAAACCACACAGGACTTCTATTTATTCATTCCGAGACGTCTCAAAGATCTTTCCTATACCGTAATTCATGGTAATGCGTCTGTGGAATTTCCATATTGTTCTCAACTCCCTGTGTATAGTCACATTATATAAAGGAAAAAAGGTGAACTTTTGCACAAACAGATTCTGCGAATACTTTGCAGAAACATTTATACTCACTCCGCCTTTTCATAATAGCTAGCTAATAATATTTAAAGGAAAAGCAGATAACATTAAAATCAAATATTTCGGTATACTGCAATAAAAATTCAGTCCGGTCAGAAAGAGCAGGAAACAGTGACTAACTGATATTAGTTTCAATCAAACCTTCTTTAGGTACGATAACAGAATTGGTAGACTACGTGATGCCTGGCTCACTGTTGACAACTTGTTCCACTTACGCTACTTCCGTCCAGACGCTTATTTCCCTGGAAGTGCCTAAGGGTGGCGATTCGGACATCTACATCTTCGTGATTACTCTGCTATTCACAATAAAGTGCCTGGTGGAGGATTCAATGGGCCACCTTCAAGCTGTCTCTCTACAGCTCCACTCTCGAACGGCGCGCGGGAAAAACGAACACTTAAATTTTTCTGTCGACCACTGATTTCTCTTATTTTATTGTGATGATCATTCCTCTCTAGGTAGGGTGCCAACAGAATGTTTTCGCAGTCTTGGAGAAAACTAGTGGTTGAAATTTCATGAGCAGATCTCGTCGCAACGAAAAACGCCTTTGTTTTAATGATTTCCACTCCAATTCACGTATCATGTCTGTGGCACTATCCCCTATTTCGCGAAAGTATAAAACGAGCTGCCCTTCTTTGAACTTTTTCGATTTCATTCGTCAGTCCCACCTAATGCAGATTCCACACCGTACTGTAATACTCCAGAATAGGGCGGACAAGTGTGTTGTCAGCAATCTCTGTAGTAGACCTGTTGCACCTTCTAAGTGTTCTGCCAACGAATCGTAGCCTTTAGTTTGCTCTAACCACAATATTATCTATGTGATCGTTCCAATTTGGGTTACTTCTAATTGTAATCCCTAAGTATTAGCTGAATTTGCAGCCTTCATATTTGTGTGACTTATCACGTAATCGAAATTTAGCGGATTTCTTTTAGCACCCACGTGAATAACTTCACACTTTTCTTTATTAAGGTCAGTTGCCACTTTTAGCACCATACAGATATCTTATCTAAATCATTTTGCAATTCGTTTTGGTCATCTGATGACTTTACGAGACGGTAAATGACAGCATCGTCTGCAAACAATCTAAGACGGCTACTCAGATTGTCTTCTATGTCTTTAATATAGATCAGGAACAATAGAGGGCCTATAATACATCTTTGGGGAACACCGGATATTACTTCTGTTTTAATCGATGACTTTAGTTCTATTACTACGAACTGTGACCTTTCCGACAGGAAATCACGAATCCAGTTGCACAACCGAGGCGATATTCCATAGGCACGCAATTTGGTTAGAAGACGCTTGTGAGGAACATGTAAAATATTTTCCAAAAAAATTAGTGTGAGGAATTTCTTCCAGTGGTAGTCTTTATCCCATCAGTCAGAAAAATTTTCAGTACATCATTTGAACTCCAATTTTCAGATTAATTCGTTGACAAGGAATAAAAAAGACAAGTGCTACCGAATAGTTACAGTACGAAGTTAATCAATAAAACTGCCACAACACTGAATCGTGTACGTGTTAGTAACGATACTTGCCGCTCATTAAATTTATGTGTACTTCGTGTCATAGCGATGAATTCATTGACGTCTCACCAGGGGGAGTGTAGCTGCACATCGAGTAGACTTAACCGCACATACATTCTCTCGAGGTCTCCAAGTTCGCTTGCTGTTCCGCACGGTAGCCTGGGTTGCTCAGTGAAGACAGGTCCGGTTCGTATTATCATGGACGATGATCCGTAACTGTTTACTTATAAGATTCGAGGAATTATTACTTCCCGCTGCCTCTGTGGTCGCGGCTTTGCATCTTCAGAGTCAGAAAGTTTGTTATTTCTGCTGCTTTGGTTTGGGTATGCTGAGCTGCTACTATTTCCGATTCAGTCAAAGACCAGAGTAGAAAGAAGAAGGATGAGCAACTTTTGTTCTATGTGACGAAAGTACTGCTTGTGATCACTAAAACCCTTTTTATTTTGGGCGCGACTTTTCTCTACAGATCTGAGTTCTCGTTCAAAAATGATTCACATGGCTCTAAGCGCTATGGGACTTAACATCTGAGGTCATCAGTCCCCTAGACTTAGAATTACTTAAACCTGATTAACCTAAGGACATTACACACATCCATGTCCGAGGCTGGATTCGAACCTGCGGCTGTAGCAGCAGCGGGGTTCCGGACTGAAGCGCCTAGAACCGCTTGGCCACAGCGGCCGGCTTGAGTTCTCGTATGTAATGATGTCTGACTTCCATTAGTGACGGTCATATTGAACGTACTCCCTGTTGTTGATCAATATATTCAGTAGTTAATGCCCAAGTTATTCGAAGCATTAAAAAGCAAACAAATTTAGACTATAATTTGGATTGTTTTATGGAAGTTTTATTACCGTATTTATTTACAAAAAAAAAATTCTTTTTAAAATGTGTGCTTCTTCTAAGGGATCATGAATAAAATTTGTTATGAGGTTATTCTTTTAAAGGTTTTGCTGTCTTTTAAACAGTCATGTATTAACTTGCTACAATTACCTTCAAAATTACTGAGTCACAGCTAAAGCCTGGAAAAGCTTTAGGGTTTTTTTGTGCGAATTTTTATTCATTTCTGTTGTTCTCGTCTTGTGGCTATGTCATTTTAAATTTTATTCCGTGTGCGTGCGTGTGTGTGTGTGTGTGTGTGTGTGTGTGGATGAAGGCATTGAGTGATTTCTGGGTTAAACTCAGCTGACCACTGTGTCAACGCCAGATCAGTAACCAAACGTATTTGTTTCATCCCCATGAAATGTCATTTAATATTGTAAACGTTTTCATTGCTTATATTTTGTTAATATTGATTCTCCTACTGCTTATTATGTTCAAAACACGCAAGTGTCAAAATTTAAAATTTTCTCTAAGTGTTCAGTAATTTGGAGTGTCACTCTCATTGAGGTAGCTATGAATAATCTTATGGTGGTACGTAAAACGCCAGTTTTGGAGTATTGCTTTTGTCAATGTTGTTTAAATTCTGCTGAGGCGAATAAATGTTGTTAAAAGTCTCTCTCAGTTTGGGTGCAGCACCTTACCACTCCGTGCTCCATCCTCCCTGCCATTTCAGTACCGGAGGTAGCAGGCAACAAATTTTAAACTGACGTAAGGTGTACTACATTCTTAGGTATAAAAATGATTAGCATTCCACAATAATCGCGCAAAGAAGGAAGGAGTAATGGCATCCAATGACGAGTGCAAGGGGGGAGGGATGGGGGTGGCGTATTAACCCTGATGGCGGGGTGGCAGCAGGGAATGTTGTAGGCTTCAAATTTTGGTCATATGATACTAATAGTAGCAACGTTACTAATACTTAAAAACTTCCCTTAATCTCTGATGTTTAATTAAATTATGTGTTATTCGGAATTATCTTAGTTAACTAATTATCTGAAAGATTAAAATATGAGAATTAATAAAATATTATTGCCTGCAATAACTTGCATTTACGGCAAACTAATGCGTCGATGCTTTCCTACATCGCATTCGGGAGGACGACGGTTCAATCCCGCGTCCGGCCACCCTGTTTTAGGGTTTTCCGTGATTTCCCTAAATCGCTCCAGGAAAATGCTGGAATGGTTCCTTTCAAAGGGCCCGGTCGACTTCCTTCTCCGTCCTTCCCTAATCCGATGAGACCGATGACCTCGCTGTCTGGTCTCCTTCCCCAAAAACAACCCAACCCCTTTCCTACAGCGTAGCTTCTCACGATATCATCAATGCAAGTTTCTGTTGGTTCCTCATCTCCTTCTCACTTTCACTCAAGCTTGAAGCGTATCCTGACTCATCCTATCTGGTAATTCTGCATAACTCTATTCATTGTGTTGAATGATCTTTCAAAACTTAATGTGGAAAGACGATTGTACAACAGTCATTCAGCAAGCGTCCTTAATGCTTCACAGCCGATGTCATCCCTGAAGATAAAACAAGCAACATCAGAAGACAAATCTATCAATTTATTGAAGGTAACATACCTACAGCAACGGAAGGCTGCAATAATAGCGTCAACATTTTTAAGTGGTAACATCAAGCACGGTTCTTTACAGCCCTATCATTAAATTCTCGAAATGTTTTAAAACATTAAAAATAAGCACTTAGTTCTAGAACATTCACACTCGGTGGAACTAAACACTGTTTAGTTTTATTAATCATACTTTTCACAAACGTCCTTACAGTTTTCATAGTTCGTTTCTTCTCCTCTGTGAATATTACACTATAATTTATGCTGTGTACACTTGCATTTCTTTAATAATATTTACTGTCTTGTAACAACACTATGTTCATTGCAGTCACAAAGGCAATCGCTGTGTCTTGAATTTTCCAGAGTTATAGTAATAAGTACAGGGAGTTGTGAAGTTTGAGTGATTTTTCTTGCAGAACTTAACTTACTTTTGAGACGTTATTTAGTATATTGTCCAAAATCACTAAACCTACAATGAAATTGTAGCTTATCTCTTCTAACAAGATTCCCCCTGCTAAACTCGCTAAAGCCGCCTTGTTCTAATACACACACATGAAAAAAAGTTTTGCGTCATCCCGGTTCCCAGAACTCCTGAAGATAGACGTTGCCTGTGGATATCGTATCACAGACACAGTCCCTTTGACTGTTCAGTGATGTCACTAAACCCACCCAAAGATGTAAACGACAATGCATGAGCAGAGCCTGTTAGACCGAGGGGGTCCGACAACCGATCAGTTCCAGTAATTCCAACAGGAAGGATGTACACGTCTTGTGTTGTCTGTAGTTCAACCATGGCTAGACTGTCAATACCGCTATTCGATCGCGTCCGCGTTGTTACTTTCTGCCAGGAAGGACTCTCAACAAGGGAACTGCCCAGGCGTCTCGTAGTGAACCACAGCGATGTTGCTTGGAGGAGATACAGAGAGACAGGAACTGTCGATGACATGCCTCGCTCAGGCCGCCCGAGGGCTACTACTGCAGTGGATGACCTCTACCTGCGGATTATGGCTCGGAGGAACCCTGACAGCAACGCCACCACGTTGAATAATGCTTTTCGTGCACCCACAGGACGCCGTGTTACGACTCAAATGGTGCGTAATGGGCTGCATGATGCGCAACTTCACTCCCAACGTCCACGGCGAGGTCCATCTTTGCAACCATCACACTATGCAGCGCGGTACAGATGGGCCCAACAACATGCCGAATGAACCGCTCAGACTGGCATTATGTTCTCTTCACCGATGAGTGTTGCAACCAGACAATCGTCGGAGACGTGTTTGGAGGCAACCCGGTCAGGCTGAACGCCTTAGACACACTGTCCAGCGAGTGTAGCAAGGTGGAGGTTCCTGCTGTTTTGAGGTGACATTATGTGGGACCGACGTACGTCGCTGGTGGTCATGGAAGTTGCCGTAACGGCTGTACGATTCGTGCATGCCATCCTCCGATCGATAGTGCAACCATATCGGCATCATATCGACTAGGTATTCGTTTTCATGGATGACAATTTGCACCCTCAACGTGCACATCTTGTGAATGACTTCCGTCAGGGTAACGACATGGCTCGGTTAGAGAGGCCAGCATGTTCTCCAGACATGAACATATCGAACATGCCCATGATGTATTGAAAAGGGCTGTTTACCTACGACGTGACCCACCAACCAATCTGAGGTTGGTTGGTTGGTTGGTTGTTTTGGGGAAGGAGACCAGACAGCGAGGTCATCGGTCTCATCGGATTAGGGAAGGACAGGGAAGGAAGTCGGCCGTGCCCTTTGAAAGGAACCATCCCGGCATTTGCCTGGAGCGATTTAGGGAAATCACGGAAAACCTAAATCAGGATGGCCGGACGCGGGATTGAACCGTCGTCCTCCCGAATGCGAGTCCAGTGTCTAACCACTGCGCCACCTCGCTCCAATCTGAGGGATCTACGCCGAATCGCCGTTGAGGAGTGGGACAATCTGGACCAAAAGTGCCTTGATGAATTTGTTGATACTATGGCATGACGAATACAGGCATGCACCGATCCTAGAGGACGTGCTACTGGGTATTAAAGGTACCGGTGTGTACAGCAATCTAAACCACGACCTCTGAAGGTCTTACTGTATGGTGGTACAACATGTAATGTGTGGTTTTCATGAGCAATAAGAAGGGCGGAAATGATGTTTATGTTGATCTCTATTCAATTTTCTGAACAGGTTCCGGAATTCTCGGAAGCTAGGTGATGCAAAACTTTTTTCGATGTGTGTACAATAGTGCCCTTTGAAACTTCCTGGCAGATTAAAACTGTGTGCAGGCAAAAAGGAATACAAACGTCTCAAAAATGAGATCGACAGGAAGTGCAAAATGGTTAAGGAGGGATGGCTAGAGGACAAATGTAAGGATGTAGAGGCTTATCTCACTAGGGGTAAGATAGACATTGCCTACAGGAAAATTAGAGACCTTTGGAGAAAAGAGAATCACTTGTATGAATATCAAGAGCTCAGACGGAAACCCAGTTCCAAGCAAAGAAGGGAAAGCAGAACGGTGGAAGTAGTATATAGGGGGTCTATACAAGGGCAGTGTACGTGAGGACAATATTATGCAACTGAAAGACGATGTAGATGAAGATGAAATGGGAGATATGATACTGCGTGAAGAGTTTGACAGAGCACTGAAAGATCTAAGGCGAAACAAGGCGCCGGGAGTTGACAACATTCCATTAGAACTACTGACAGCCTTGGGAGAGCCAGTCTCAACAAAACTCTATCAAAACTCTACCATTGTGAGAACAACTGAAAGAGCACTGAAAATCCTTAGTCGAAACAGTCCTGGGAGTAGACGATATTCCGTCAGAACTACCGCTACCCTTGTGAGAGCCAATCATAACAAAACTTTTCCATCTGGTGTGCAAGATATATAAGACCGGCGAAATACCCTCAGACTTCAAGAAAAATATAATAATTCCAATCCCAAAGAAAGCGGGTGTTGACACATGTGAAAATTACCGAACTATCTGTTTAATAAGTCACGGCTGCGAAATACCAACACGAATTCTTTCCAGAAGAATGGCAAAATTGTAAAAGCCGACCTTGAGGAAGATCAGTTTGGATTCCGTAGAAATATTGGAACACGTGAAGCAATACTGACCTTACGACTTTTCTTAGAAGAAAGGTTAAGGAAAGGTAAACCTACGTTTCTAGCATTTGTAGACTTAGAGAAAGTTTTTGACAATGTTGACTGGAATACTCTCTTTCAAATTCTAAAAGTGTCAGGGTAAAATACAGGGAGCGAAAGCCTTTTTACAATTTGTACAGAAACCAGATGGCAATGGCAAGGAAAGAGTTTCTGAAGGAGAGAAATTTGTTAACATCGAGTATAGATTTAAGTGTCAGGAAGACGTTTCTGAAAGTATTTGTATGGAGTGTAGCCACGTATGGAAGCGAAACATGGACGATAAATAGTTTGGACAAGAAGAGAATAGAAGCTTTCGAAATGTAGTGCTACCGAAGAATGCTCAAGATTAGATGGGAAGATCATATAACTAACGAGGAGGTACTGAATAGGATTGGGGACGAGAGGAGTTTGTGGCACAACTTGACTAAGAGAAGGGATCGGTTGGTAGGACACGTTCTGAGGCATCAAGGGATCACCAATTTAGTAATGGAGAGCAGCGTGGAGGGTAAAAATCGTAGAGGGAGACCAAGAGATGAATACACTAAATTCAGAAGGATGTAGGCTGCAGTAGTTACTGGGAAATGAAGAAGCTTGCACAGGATAGAGTAGCATGGAGAGCTGCATCAAACCTGTCTCAGAACTGAAGGCCAGAACAACAACAACAACAACAACAACTAAAATCTACAGCCCCTTGGCGGTGTGAAAAATTTAAGCTTCTAAGTCAATCAAATCACACGCCAGTTTGTCGGTCTCAATTCGTCAATCGCCAAGCATCATGGAAAAAAATATATCGTAATTTAAAGTTTATCTAAAACCGTCGTCTCCGGATTATGAATGAAAAACATATGGTTATTAAAATTTCAGGAGTCTGTTCAGCATAGATGTTCGGACGTTTATCGTAAGTCTGGTTTGATACATCTGTGTACAAAGATATATCCGCGTGTCAAACTGAATGTATAGGTTCAACTGTATAAAAATAATTGAAAAATAAAAAATCTTACGATCAACAAGGGCAGGATTTATTTGCTGAACGAATGGGTATAAAACCTGTGCCCACTAGCATAGACGACAACTGTGATCATAGTATCACTACAGTTGCTGTTTTTGATTGATTCCCTGTGGGCAAAAAACAGAACAGGTTCGGGGTACATCTATGAAATGCAACCACGAAAGAGTCGAATCACTTCCACAAGAACTGTATTTTACTTCACCTACCCGTAGCACATCTCATTCTGGGTTTCCATTCTGGTGTCATCGACCCCCACGAATAAACGTTGGTGAAGCCACAGTAGAAACTGATATTTAAGGATCAGAAGTTGGCGATGCCCCGCAAAAGCCAGTAATGAGATAACTTCGCGGCGCGATGTGCTGCGCATGATTACCAGAAGCCCGTGACGTGCTGGTTCGAATTTTACTCCAGTCGAGATCTTCTGCGGCAAACAGCGAGGGCGTGCGGAACATAACAAAACGGCAGAGGCGGGTTTCGCGAACTGATTTGCGTATTACCTGAGCAGCCTTTGTAATGAAACCATCCGCTGGCTGCCGCGGGAGTTGAACAAATATCACTGCGTTATTGATCCCGGCGAAAGCAGCTCCCAACTCTATTCTGAAGGTACTCTCTACATGCAGCGCTGTTAAATGGAGTAATACTAGAGAAACTTATCAGAAGAGAACCAAAAACTTTAATCCCCTTATTTATGCAGCATTAACGTCTTTATTTTCTAGGATCTTAGAGTGTATTCCAAAAACGGGGCCAAAGACGTTCCTAAGGTTCAAAAAACAACACTCGCATGATTTCCCCCCCCCCCCCCCCCCCCCCCCCGACACGTTAACTTGTAAATAGTAGACGACAGACCGTGGAGTGAAAGTCAGGGCGCAATCATCTGGAACTTTATACACCACTGAATCAGGCTCAGCGTATAGAAAACTCAAAAGAACCTTCGTTGAAATGAAAGTAGGGGTGGTAACATTACGAATGCAATGAAAATGTTACTGCCAAACGCAGAGAAGGAAGCAGATAGGTGGAAAGAGAACATTGAAGGCCTCTACGAGGTGGAGAACTTTTCTGACGACGTGATAGAAGAACAAATAGTAGTCGATATGTAATACATACGGGATCCAGAAACAGTGTCAGAATATAAATTAACTCTGGAAGACTTGAAATCAACTAAGGCAGAAGGGATTGTTAACATTTCATCTGAATTTCTAAAATTATGGGGGGAAGTGGCAACCAAATTCTTATCTAAGTTTTTGTGTAACTTTATGAAACTAGCGTTATAACATCAGGCATTAGAAGAAACATTATCAACACAACTTCGAAGATAGCGAGAGCACACAAATGCGAGCTTAAGATCTCATGTATCGAAGTTCCTGTCAAGAATAATATACAGAGGAATTGGAAAGGAAATTAGGTATCTGTCAGGTGACGATTAGATTGGCTTTAAGCAAGATAAAGGCATCGGAGAGACGGTTCTGTCCGTTTGATAATGGAAGCAAGACTGAGGAGAAATCAAGAATGGCTCATAGGACTTGCCGACCTATAAAAGGCGTTCCACAATGTAGAAAGGGCAAAGATGTTGGAAATTCTGAGGAAGACAGGGGTGCGCTATGGGGCGAGACGGGTAGTGAACATGTACAAGAGGAAAGAGCGAAAAATAAGAGTGGACGACGAAGAACGAAGTGCTCCGATAAAGAAGGCTGTAAGACAGAGATGTAATCTTTCACCCCTACCGTTCAATCTGTACATCGAAGAGGCAGTTATGGAAATAAAACAGATATTCAGGAGTGCAATTACAATTCAAGGTAAAAGGATATCAGTGATACGATTCGCCGATTACATTGGTATCATCAGTGAAAGTGAAGAAGAATTACACGATCTGCTGATTGGAATGAACAGTCTAACGAGTACAGAATGTGGATTGAGAGTAAATCGAAGAAAGACGAAAGTAATGAGAAGAAGAATTTTTTTCCCATTTATGATGTTTAGGTGTTATTGATAGTGATCACCAGCTTGCGATTATAGTTTGCAGTGGTAAAGTCAGACGATAACGTTAAAAATAATATTTGTGTATTTTAATGTATTTTCATTCAAAGGCGTTACGCTTAAGTCCGCAGGCTGCAATTTTTTTTTAATGTTATTTATCATTGTATTTTGCTTGTATTGTAACGACACTACTCGTTCACGATGTTGCCGTTAGTTTAGCTTATTTGTTGTAGATATTTTATGTTTCATGCCTGTTACATAATAAATGTGGGTAGCTTTGATTGTGTACCTTTAAGAGAGAGCTGTTATCAGGGATCAGTCCATGTTAACTAGGACGAAAGCGCCCTTAGTAGCACAACAGAGCACTAGTTGTAACAATATAGAAATGGCAGATACACGGGGTAGTCAAGAGAGCCTATGGGATGAGAAAGAGATAGCTATGTTAGCAGCACAAGGCACTGGTGAGGGGAATACCGACCCCGCTACGGTCGCAGGTTCGAATCCTGCCTCGGGCATGGATGTGCGTGATGTCCTTAGGTTAGTTAGGTTTAAGTAGTTCTAAGTTCTAGTGGACTTATGACCTCAGATGTTAAGTCCCATAGTGCTCAGAGCCATTTGAACCATTTTGAATACCGACCCAAGAGAATTTTGTGAAGATGATAGACACAGTCAAGCCCGTGGTGGGCAATCTGATAGCGAAGATGAGGAACAGAGACACACTGAGGCAATCGTCAAGATACGGGACTATAATGTAGGGAGTCCAAGTGAACGCAGAACAACTAAGAATTGTGGTAGATCGCAGCAGTGACATCGTCACGAGGCAGCATCTCAGGGGCACGCAGTGAAGACTTTTTTGAATACCAAGAAATGTAAAGGGCAGAAGATCACCTATGAGTAGAGAAAGTGAAAGCCACAATATGAGAGAAGATTTAGATAACACAGCTGTGTCGGACATCCTTGCATACCTAAACGAAATGGGAAATAAAATTCAAGGTGTCAACTCTGAATTGGAAGAGCAAATAAAAAGGGGGGAATGATGAAGTATGCGCTGAATTGGCAGATCAAATAAAAAGAAATCATGAAACACGCTCAGAAATGGGAAGTAAAATTCAAAACGTTAGTGCTGAAATGGGAAGTAAGATTCAAAACCTTTGTGTCGAGATTCAGTTGATAAAACATGAAACGAGGGAAGTGAAAAATGAGGTAGTGATGCTCCGAACAAAACTAAAACGTGAGATTACGGAGGTCAGAGGAACAGTGAACAAGTTACAAGCGAGAAGGGCAAAGCGGATTGCTATTGGAACATTAGAGAAGACGGAAAACACGACAAAGATAGGTAGAGGCGCACTAACGAAGCTGCAGAGGCGCATGAAACAAGTGGAAATATCGCAGCTAAAAAACACAGAAATTGTACCAAATAAGGCATTGACCGCGGAGTTCTCCCAGTTAAAAAAGAACATAGAAAACGAAATTAAGCAAATATCTCAAGAAGTCAGATCGAAAACAAGGCAAAAATCACCTCTCAGAAAAGAAATAGTAGGCGACTTGGAAACAACAGTAGCCGAAAGAGCCAGCTTAAACTCTTCACGATCATGTCTAAGCCCAGACAATATTAGAATGTGCTCGAATGTAAGAGTTGCTCGCCAACTACAGACTGAAAGCGTATCTGCAGAGCAACGAAATATCGCTAGAGATAGGGGTCCAGCGTCTTCACAGGGCACAACTGGGTCACAAATTGCGAATGCGTAGAACAGCAATGAAATATTTCATATGCAAATTGTTACCCAATAATGCGCACCACGCAACATTTTTCCACTGATGAGAACGTAACAGGGAGTAGAAGAGAGGATGCCCAAAGTAATGGTAGACCGGAAACGTTAGCGCCAAGTGAGAATGTGATAGGCCGAGCGGGAAGAAACTCTAATGAAATTTTAGATTTTAAGTATTTTATCTCGGTACGAAAATTTCAGCATTACGAAGACGAGGGTAATGTTTTACACGCTAAAACCTTTATCGGTCAATTTGATTTATCATTACCTCCTCACTGGCCTCTGATGTACACACTGGACTTCGTATGTTCACATATCGAGGGAACAACGGCCGAATGAATGCGGAATATTGCAAAAACGTGCACGTCATACGAAGAGTTTCGTGACGCATTTTTAAACAAATACTGGTCCAAGGAGACACAGGATAGGATCAAGCAGGAAATAATGATAAGCAGATTCCTGGAGACTTCAGAGTTCCGTAGTCCGGTGAAGGTTTTCGAAAACTTGACCAAGAAAAATCAGTGTTTGGACGACCCATGCACACCGGCTGAGATCATTAGATTATGTTACATGAAGTTGCCAATTTCCTTCCAGCAAACGCTCGTCGGCCGATGTGGAAGTGATGTAGAAGGATTCAATGGTACCCTAAGAGAGCTAGAGTTCGCTTTCAACGAGCAGCAGGTGCGAGAAAAACGTAGTCAGAGAGATGTGCAAGGTGAAAGAAGGGAGAACAACGGAGGGAATAATAGAGGCCATAATTGTCAAAACAATGTAAATCGTCCGCCTCACCAAAACAGGGACCAGAGAGATCATAGTGGGAATAATGGACAGTGAAAGAACTATGGCAGAGAATATAGGCAACAAAATGACCAGAGATGCGAGCCACAAAATAATGGTGCATCATGCGGTGACAAAAGAGAAATTCGTCAACGGTCTGACCAAGGATGGGGTGGAATGAATAGCAATAGGGATCGGGAAAAATCAGTTGACATTAGACCACCCAAACCTGGAAGAGTACCGCAAAATAGTGTAGAATAAGTAGGAAGAATTAAAGTGTGTTGGTATGGCGACAGTAAAGTATATTGTATATAGTTAGCAATTAAGTTAAGTATTTCACTGAAGGGATCAGTAGATTTATCAAATATCCTATAATATTATCGTATTAAAAGAGGTACTACAGTACTTAAAAGGGCAGGATGCCGTGGGTGTAGGCTATAACTACGTGCTCAGCAAGCTGAGCGTACAATTTTAGAAGGTATTTAGAGTTTTAGATGTGCTATCTGTCCATGAAGAAATAAAGTGAAATTGAGGAACGTGTGGTACTGCAAAAATGTTGTAAAGATGTTTGAACAGATAAAAAATTTGTTAACCAACTGATGGGAAACGTATTAGGAGAGAACGTCAGTAGTTAAAATTTGAGAAATGAGTGTCTATTTTACTTTTTTAGCAATGGGATTATAAATTAGTGACTTGCTAATGGGTTTGCGGTGACACGCAGGTGTGTCGTCCAAGTATGACTTGTCTCCATTCAGAGAAACGGGAGTTCAATAGGTGGCCAGCTACACGTGTGTACGAGAGAGCGCACCGCTATTTGTATGGGAATGTTGTATTTTTGCTGTTCATAGAGACGGAATAATTGTGTACACGATAGCCAGTTCTGCGGAATTCCGTATGAGCGCACCGAAATATTGTTTGAGAGTTATAGCGACGTGAAATGGGAGTGTAGCAAATTGGATATAGACACATAAAATTTAATAAAGGAGAACAAGAATGCTGTACGTTCAAAGCACATGACATTCAGGGTAATACATAAGGGCATGGCAGTCGCGTTAATGAGCAGTGATTTTATATAGCGTACTAAAATCTTTATATTTCCAGGTACGACTAGTAAAATAAATTGTAATTTTATTAAGATGAACAGAAGAGACCACCAGAGAAAGGTAACAGCAGCAGATTCGAAAAAGGGGAAGAGTGACAGAGAAGGTAGTACTGAGTAAGACCATGAGAAAAGGTACGTAAAAATATGACTAAAGAAGTTAACAGTAATTTATACTAAACTTGCTATTTAGTTTGTAATTGACCACGGGAAACAAGCCGAAGCATGAAGAAGAGGCCCACCTAATCATTGATTTGTGTATGTTTGTGTGTGCAGACGTGCACTTTATTCTTCACAGATATTCACGACGACACCCACGACTATACCAAGAGCAATGAAATCGGACGATCTTGCGATACCCAACAACAGTGTAGTAAGTTGAATTGGATTGTAGTTGGACTTATATAAACATCCTACTGGCCAGTAGTTAACAAGTAGTGTGACAAATAGTTTAACAAGTAGTTTGCAATTATTAACATTGGATCTGGTGATGAGTATAATGCTACAGTTGTATGAACAACTAATAAACGTGTATTTTTTTAGGTATACAGGTGCCAACAGATATTTAATAATTACTGTACGTAGGTTGAGGTGTGTTCTTTTGTTAATAACATTAACTTTGTATATGAAATTTTGATCAAAATAATAATAATAAATAAATGAGAGTCCTGACTGATCATACAAATAGAACAATAATAAATGTAAAAGGTAAATGACCTCACTAGTGAATGCATCTTAAAATTTTATACTTCGTAAATATCAATGATTTTGTGTTATGTATTGTATAGTATTGGTTGTAAATCGAAAACTAATTGTGGGCATTAATGAGCACAGGATTGGTATCAGTCAGTCATTATGCGGTAATCAACAGCGTACCCAGTAGACGGTCATGATTGGAAAGACGCCATTGATATGGAGCGATGTACTGTAATACACACTGCAGTTGATAGCGACATCAATTTTAGCAATTTTACCCACAAGTCGGAGAGAGCAACATGCGCCACATTCTTCAACCTGTTTAGAAACAGAGTGAGCTGAGCTAGCCACAGGAGCATGTTTTCACCACCCGGTGGAAGTGAGAACAAGTTGTCGTAGCTCCCCCACCTGGGTACGATGTGTAAGGTCAGCATCAAACGAAGCCTGCTCCTGCAACACGATGACAGTACTAACAGTTGCGGTGGCGCTTCTTGCTGGGAAAATTAGGGAGTCTCAACATCGAAGCAGATCTGCGTCCCTCAGGATCTATTCATGTCTATCACCCAAACATTCTATCATCGTTATTCTGTACCACCCAGCGGAGAAAAATTACGAATTGTAAAAGCTCTATTAATTTCATCCGATAGATTTTTTACGCATCCCTTTGTTCCGATATATCGAAAACGAATACCGTCTATATGCCGGCATCGAACATATGCGGCGATCCTACTTATACGGGTATTTGTCCATTGGAGCAGGTGGCCAGTGGTCGACGTCAATTGCACAGGTGGATGTAAAGTTTCATTGCTTGTGCTGTACGAGAACCTTCTCCCACATGTTATCAGTCGCAGGAGAGGTACCCTGTTTCGTTGTTTGATTTTTCTGCTGTAACAAGCTTTGTACACTGCCACACATTTTTTTCCGCCACGACTTCAACGTCTGTGTCAGATTCTAAACTGACATTAACACTTTGGTCCATTGACTCACCAAGGGAACTAGACATTGCACAGAGTAAATTACATTATGTCGTAATCAAAAGTATACCTGGACTGTTAGGATGGAAAAGACATCGTCGATGAACTGCGATAATAAGTATCATAGTTGATAGTGCATGAAACATGGGACCTAGGGAAAGGCAGGATTCAGTGTGGTCGGTACCTTACTCAGGTACCGTTGGTTGCTCTTTTTTTTTTTTATCACGTACACTTTATTTGGAACCAATTTCAAATAAGGTTGACAATAAGGAACAATTATCAAATTTGACTGTTAAGACACAATGTCTAATAAAAAATTCTTAAGCAAGTTGCACTCACAGCTGAAGGCCTTATTGACCAGAAATTGAAATTATTTGTCGGCTGAAGGCCCCAATAGTAATAACTAAAAAATAATTTGATAGTTGAAGGCCTGGATAGCAAATTCTTAAAAACAGTTAAACTTCACCAAGAGATACTAAAATGTTTTTTTGAAAAACACAATCACCAAATTTCACTGTTGAGAGACAATATCTAATTAAAAATTCTTCACACAAATTGAATTCATGGCTGAAGGCCTCATTGTCCAGAAATTCAAATTATTTGTCAGCTGAAAGCCCCAAAACTAATAACTCAAAATTAAAACATCTTTTTTTTTAAAAAAAAAGCAACCATTACAACCTGATCAAACCAAGCGAGAAGCGGCCTCAGACAGTACTACAAGGATCGGCCTGGGAAAGTCGCTCAACTTCATAACCGATGAGACGGGCAGCCTGGAGCTGTATTCACTTAACCGGATGCAACTCAAACTAGTGACGGTTTAAATGCAGACCAACACTTTTGCAGAATCTACCTAACGTTTGATAACCAATACAACGATGGAATAACCCAAGGCAAAGCGGAACCGGCGGACAGCACTGCGTCTTGAGAATCCGGTGTTTAGAACATCCAGAAGCAGAAGGAACCACTACGACGAAAGTAGTCCAAAGGAAACAAAATATCCGGACCACAATCAAGGAGGCTGTCGAATTGCACGCCTTACCGGACAGCAGCGGCAAGGTGAGGAAAGGTACGCTGCCGTGAAAATACGCTAACCTCCAGGGCAGGTAACTGGGGTGTTAGCGGCCACTAGGCAGAAAAATACCGCTGGTTGAACTTCACCAATAAACACAAGGAATTCAATGATTAATAATAAGTACTGGAGGACGGCTAACTAATCTCGCCAACTCCAAACACTCCACTTATTGCTCTTCGTCTCAGCGACCCTGTGAACAGCAATGCACGATCAAACGGCGTGATCCCAAAATAGTGGAGGTTTCACGACTGGGTTAATGTTCACTCATCTCAAACGTCCTAGGTCCTGTGGACAACGAGGTTGTGGCCCTCGCAACTTCAGCCCCTCGATCCGGCAGTGCCTGCGTGCCACCAATGGTCCTGGCATGCCCTCGGGCTGCCGGACCTCACTGCTGCTCCGTCCCAACCGAACTGTCCAACACACTCCGAGCTGGAAAACACTTGACGTCCTTCCAAAGAGAGTACCACGGTACTAGATATCGATAACATCTGCTGCTGCCACTCGCGAACAGACAACGCTAGCGAACCTAGTGGCGCCAGTAAATGCAAGAAGAAAATAAGCACCACTATCCCTATTACATGATGCCAACCTACCAATGGCACCAATGCTAGTGGAAACATGGCTCAGTGCGATCAATTTTAGCAATTTTATTGTAATTTCAACACCGACCAGTGGCGCCAGTAAATACAAGAAGAAAATAAGCACCACTATCCCTATCACATGATGCCAACCTACCAACGGCACAAATGCTAGTGGAAATATGGCTCAGTGCGATCAATTTTAGCAATTTTATTGTAATTTCAACACCGACCAATGAAGCGGCAGCATGCTTACCAATTTCTGTATCATCGCTAAACAGCCTCTCCATTACTTTGTGAGTACCATCGCGAATGTAAGTAGATGACTGTGTAGTATGTTCATTCATTGTTAATTCTCGAACATATACACCAAGTATACCAGACAGCGAATATGTATCTCTAGCACTTCGATCATAGTGCGTAACTTACGATCTTTCTCTACATGGATGGGAGTCACAGGGCATTCTCGCGTTCTTAGGATGAAGTTAGAGACCAAAAGATCTCCTCGCATTGTCTTTGACCAACGCTTCATGCCGCTAACCAGAAGTAGACCGCTACATTCCACGTTTCGTGTAGGAACATTGCGAACCGAGTCTGCAACTGCTGTTCCGCACCAATTCAGGAGCACAAGATTTCTCCAGATGAGCGAATGTCGAGGAAGTTAGCACCCCTTATCGTTGTACAGTGCATATGAAACTGTTATGACGATATAACACACGGTTAAGAACAAGAAACGGGTGGTTTTTATGCATAATGGAGCTCCAGACAGACTGGGTTTGCTGCGTTTTACGTAAATCAACTGCGCTTGCAATTCTAAAGCATTGTTCTAGTGCCTGGAGTCAGTACCAAGAAGGTACTGATAAGAGAGAACATAAAAATACGCACTCCTAAGGCTACAATGCTGTGCACTTAAAACACGCTCTAATGCTAGATCGTTGCAGTTTCCGACCTATTAGTCATATGGAATGCAACGCTGTTACTATCTCAATGTAAGAAATATATTTCCAGCGCATGACACACATTCTCCTTTCACGTTTCTCTACGATAAACTTTGGCGATAAACTGTAAAATGAAATACTGCTTCCTTAGAACATCGTGAAACACGTATGTATTCAGTAGCAGCGATGGCGAGGCATGACAGAATCTCTGACCAGAGAGTTATTTATCGTTGCTAGTCTGCGCTTGACAGCGCGAGAGTTCAGTTCAGTTGCGAGGCAGTAGTTGTACGTAGCGAGTCGCGAGAGCATGTAGTTCGTTCGTGCTTGTAGCGCGCGAGAGACAGTCCGAGTTGTGTGTGAGGAGTCGGCGGGCGTCGACATGGGTCTCTGGTCAAGATTCGGGATGAGGTATATTTTTTAAATAAGGTAATGAATCAGCATTGCGCACATCTGATAATGTAATGTATATTAACTGTAATTAATTTGTTCAAGAATTCCCCCAATAATAATTTTGTTCTGAAAGCAATCTTTAAAAAAATAATCATTACAATTGAAACAATACTTCCTTTGCTTTTCCTCCCAGAATCAATTTATCAGGTTGATCTTAACATTAAGTTTGTGGGGACTTAACATTTTTGCACATTTTTATTATCATTGACTTTTATTACTGTGGGAAGCTAACATATGGGTCTATTTGCAATTCTCATTCAATTCATATCATTTAAAAATAATTACGGGGAGGTTACGCTTAGCTCTATGTCCATTAACATTTGAATAATACTTTTTCCTAATTTTGTGGGGAGGTTACAATCGATAGCTTCCCAGAGGTGTATAGCCACCCTATTCACATCCGATAACGGTTGGGCAATTATACTATGCTCGCATCAGTCCTATATAATATGATCGTTAGTAACGAGGAATGTCTCTTACAAAGAAAGGGACAAACGCAAAGGAGCGGTGTTTGACATGTGAAATTACACGTCATTCCGCCACTAAATCTGCTAACTTAGAATCACCTTAGTTATGAAACTGAAGACTAGATTTTATGCTCAAGATGAGGCAGGGGAATGAAGTACGAGGGCTATCCACAAAGTACATTACGTTTTAGTTTGTGTCCGTTAGGGGCGGGGCTAGCGCGGCCATCTTGGTGTCATGGCATTCCGCCGCTCGGTCGGCATCCTGCCGTGCTAGTGAGAGGTTCGTGCTGTACATCGTTGAGTTACTGTGACAGTTTGAAATGTCGGCGTTAATTGAAAATGCTGCGAAGTGTGAAGTGCATGCTGTAATAAGGTTTTTGACTGCAAAAAACTGTACACCGATAGAAATCTATCGGCAGCTTTGTGAAATGTATGGGGACAACATGATCACTGAAGGTGGAGAGCGTCAATCGGTCATAAAATTTAAAAATGGCCGAACTAACGTTCACGACGAAGAGCGAAGTGGAAGATCCAGCATGGTGACTGCCGAACTTGTCGAAAAAGTCGATGCCGCGGTCCGTGAAAACCGTAATTTCACTCTCTATGAGTTTTCCACAAATTTAACGAAGTTTGTTGCACGAAATCATTACCGAAAAGCTTGGTTACCACAAGTTTTGTGCAAGATGGATACCAAAAATCTTGACAGAGATTCACAAAAATCAGCGAATAGCTGCAGCGTTAACGTTTTTGGACGCTTACGAGAAAGATGGCGACTCATTACTCGATCGCATCGTTACTGGTGACGAAACATGGGTTAAGCATGTGAACTGCGAGACAAAACTGCAGTCAATGCAGTGGGGGCACACAAATTCCCCCCAAAAACCCAAGAAATGCATGCAGACAATGTCGGCAAGGAAGTTGATGGCGACTGTCTTTTGGAACAGAAAAGGTGTGATATTTGTGGATTTCCTGGAAAGAGGCATTACAATAAACTCTCAAAGGTATTACCAAACTCTGCACAACCTCAGAAGAGCAATACAAAACAAGCGCATGGGAAAGTTGGGCTCAAAGATCTTGCTGATTCACGACAACGCCCGGGTCCACACGGCAAATGCCACTCGTGAAGTTCTCGGATCTTTTAAGTGGGAGTTGTTTCCTCATCCGCCGTACAGTCCCGACCTGGCACCGAGCGACTTCCACTTATTCCCAGCAATGAAGAAGTGGTTGGCTATGCAGCGTTTTGATGACGACGCACAGCTTCAAGAAGTAACCACGTGGTTGAAAGCGCAGGTGGTCGAATTTTACGACGAAGGAATTTCCAAGCTCGTCCATCGCTACGATAAGTGCCTTAATTTAAATGGCAACTATGTAGAAAAGCAGTATTTAAGTGTGGCTTTCATCTGTATATAATAAAAAAATTGCCAATACTTTATTTATTTTTAATTCCAAAACGTAATGTACTTTGTGGATAGCCCTCGTACGTCACGTAAATCTTGGTTCGTCAAGAGGAATGTGTCGAAACAGGACGGAAGTCCTCTGATGACAGAGAGGTTTGCTGTCAACGATCGCATGTAGACAGTGCTCTTCGCCACCCACAGAACACGCAGTTGTATGCGATTCGAACGCAGGTTATGTCACACAAGTGATGCATCCCGACAGAGCAACGGAAAAAAGGGTCAAATGACATGCAGCAACATGTCCCTCTCTCTTTCTAGAACGTATCGTTAATCTACCATTAAGTCCACCCTCGTTACAGCTCCATCTCACCCTATCACTTCATCCACTCTCTGCCATTCTTTAACTCATATCCAAGTAAGTTTAGAGGCAGACGATTGTCTTTTTTCTAGAAAAGCACCGAAGACAGCAGTCAACTCGCGCGTGTCGCGATTATCTCAATAGGCATACAGTAGAATGCTGCCTCGACGAAAAATAAAAGATTGTATCCTCTGTTCTCAGTGCTTCCATCTCGCCGTTTTCCCGCATTCCTCTTGCTGTAGTAAGCCCTGTCCCATGAACAAGATTGTTCTGCACCAGTCAGAAGACATGAAAGTACTCTCTCAATTTTCTCAGCATTTCGGCGTATTTTGCCTCAATTTATACGTATTTTCCATTATTTAATCGATTTTTAATGTTATTTCTGTTCATACGATCACGCCATCACTTATCGTTCCGTGTTCCAAAATTGCTTGTAAATGTAGTAAGCTGACAAAACCTGACGCAAACGCACTATTTTTCTGGTCGGGCGGCAAAGTGTAGCACTGTACTTGAATGCAACCAGTCACACCCAACCGTATATTCTACAGCTGCAGCACGTTTGCTCTGTTTTTTGTATGTCTGGGAGCCATCCGCCACACAAGCACATACACAGACATACAGAAAACAGAGCAAAGGTGCTGCAAATGTGGAATATGTGGGTGGAGGCGGCTGGACGCAGTCGAGTACAGTGCTATATTACGCCTCCCGATCAGAAAAATTGTGCATTTGTGCTAGATGTTGGCAGCTGTACTACTTTAACAAGCAATTTTGGAACACGGAATGATAAGGGGTCGTGGGCGGGGTGGGTGGGTGCGAGGGTCATTAGTTGATAAATTTAATTAATTTACATATCAATTCGACGTCAAAAGTGTGCTGACACCGCCAACTCCCTACTACTTACGACTAACAGTTCACGAGACATGACATAAACACTGAGATAAGTGACTAACTGCTGCATCGTACATGACATTTTAATTTATTACTTCTTAACTACAAACTGTATTCATGACACATTCCACAGACAGTAAGCACGATACCCCTGGATGTGCGTGCAAAACTAGATCACTGTACAGCACATTGTTCAGGAGATGCGACGTCACAAACCTTGAGCTGCGTGAAAATGGAACTGCTGGTCAAAAACCGCTAAACACACAGAAGAAATTTGTATATGTGAAATTCGTTAAATATATGTGCAATATATTTGAGAACTGCGTATGCGGGCAAAGCCACCAGTAAAAACCTCATCCGAAGCCTCTGGAAGGACAGCTATCAAATGAATCATGGACCTTCATGTTGGTGGGGAGGCTTGCGGGCCTCAGCGATACAGATGGCTGTACTGTAGATGCAACCACAACGGAGGGGTATCTGTTGAGAGGCCAGACAAATGTGTGGTTCCTGAAGAGGGGCAGCAGCCTTTTCAGTAGTTGCAGGGTCAACAGTCTGGATGATTGACTGATCTGGCCTTGTAACACTAACCAAAACGGCCTTGTTGTGCTGGTACTGCGAATGGCTGAAAGCAAGGGGAAACTACAGCCATAATTTTTCCCGAGGGCATGCAGCATTACTGTATGATTAATCGATGTTGGCTTCCTCCTGGGTAAAATATTCCGCAGGTGAAATAGTCCCCCATTCGGTTCTCTGGGCGGGGACTACTCAAGAGGACGTCGTTATCAGGAGAAATAAAACTGGCGTTCTACGGATCGGAGTGTGGATTGTCAGATCCCTTAATCGGGCAGGTAGGTTAGAAAATTTAAAAAGGGAAATGGATAGATTAAAGTTAGATATAGTGGGAATTAGTGAAGTTCGGTGGCAAGAGGAACAAGACTTTTGGTCAGGTGAATACAGAGTTATAAATACAAAATCAAATAGGGGTAATGCAGGAGTAGGTTTAATAATGAATAAAAAAAATAGGAGTGCGGGTAAGCTACTACAAACAGCATAGTGAACGCATTATTGTGGCCAAGATAGACACGAAGCCCACGCCTACTACAGTAGTACAAGTTTATATGCCAACTAGCTCTGCAGATGTCACATAAATTGAAAAAATGTATGAGGAGATAAAAGAAATTATTCAAATAGTGAGACGAAAATTTAATAGTCATGGGTGACTGGAATTCGGTAGTAGGAAAAGTAAGAGAAGGAAACGTAGTAGGTGATTATGGATTGGGGGGAAGAAATGAAAGAGGAAGCCGCCTGGTAGAATTTTGCACAGAGCATAACTTAATCATAGCTAACACATGAATGAAGGTTGTATACATGGAAGAACCCTGGAGATACTAAAAGGTATCAGATAGATTATATAATGGTAAGACAGAGATTTAGGAACCAGGTTTTAAATTGTAAGACATTTCCAGGGGCAGATGTGGACTCTATTGGTTATGAACTGTAGATTAAAACTGAAGAAACTGCAAAAATGTGGCAATTTAAGGAGATGGGACCTGGATAAACTGACTAAACCAGAGGTTGTACAGAGTTTCTGGGAGAGTATAATGGAAAAATTGACAGGAATGGGGGAAAGAAATACAGTAGAAGAAGAATGGGTAGCTTTGAGGGATGAAGTAGTGAAGGCAGCAGAGGATCAAGTAGGTAAAAAGACCAGGGCTGGTAGAAATCCTTGGGTAACAGAAGAAGATGAAAAGAGAAAATATAAAAATGCAATAAATGAAGCAAGGAAAAACGAATACAAACGTCTCAAAAATCAGATCGATAGGAAGTGCAAAAGGCTAGGCAGGGATGGTTAGAGGACAAATGTAAGGTTGTAGAGGCTTATCTCACTAGGGGTAAGATAGATACTGCCTACAGGTAAAATAAAGAGACCTTTGGAAAAAAGAGAACCACTTCTATGAATATCAAGAGCTCAGATGAAAACCCAGTTCTAAGCAACGAAGGGAAAGCAGAAAGATGGAAGGAGAATGTAGAGGGTCTATACAAGGGTAATGTACTTAGGACAGTATTATGGAAATGGAAGAGGATGCAGATGAAGATGAAATGGAAGATACGATACTGTGTGATGAGTTTGACAGAGCACAGAAAAACCTGAGTCGAAATAAGGCCCCGGGAGTTGACAATATTTCATTAGATCTACTGATGGCATTGGGAAAGCCAGTCCTGACAAAACTCTACCATCTGGCGAGCAAGATGTATGAGACCGGCGAAATACCCTCAGACTTCAAGAAGAATATAATGACTCCAATTCCAAAGACAGCAGGTGTTGACAGATGTGAAACTTACCGAACTATCAGTTTAATAAGTCACAGCTGCAAAATACTAACGCGAATTCTTTACAGACGAATGGAGAAACTGGTAGAAGCCGACCTCAGGGAAGATCAATTTGGATTCCACAGAAATATTGGAACACGTGAGGCAATACCGACCTTACGACTTATCTTAGAAGAAAGGTTGAGGAAAGGCAAACCTACGTTCCTAGCATTTGTAGACTTAGAGAAAGCTTTTGACAATGCTTGCTTGCTTGCTTTCAAATTCTAAAGGTGGCAGGGGTAAAATACAGGGAGCGAAAGGCTATTTACAATTTGTACAGACACCAGATGGCAGCAATGAGAGTCGACGGGCATGAAAGGGAAGCAGTGGTTGGGAAGGGAGTGAGACAGGGTTGTAGCCTGTCCCCGATGTTGTTCAATCTGTATATTGAGCAAACAGTAAAGGAAACAAAAGAAAAATTCTGAATAGGCATTAAAATCCATGGAGAAGAAATAAAAACTTTGAGGTTCGCCGATGACATTGTAATTCTGTCAGAGACAGCAAAGGACTTGGAAGAGCAATTGTACGGAATGGACAGTGTCTTGAAAGGAGGACATTAGATGAACATCAACAAAAGCAAAACGAGGATATTGGAATATAGTCGAATTAAGTCGAGTGATGCTGAGGGAATTAGATTAGGAAATGAGACACTTAAATTAGTAAAGGAGTTTTGCTATTTAGGGAGCAAAATAACTGATGATGGTCGAAGTAGAGAGGATATATAATGTAGACAGGCAATGGGAAGGAAAGTGTTTTTGAAGAAGAGAAATTTGTTAACATCGAGTATAGACTTAAGTGTGAGGAAGTTGTTTCTGAAAGTATTTGTATGGAGTGTAGCCATATTTGGAAGTGAAACATGGTCGATAAATAGTTTGGACAAGAAGAGAATAGAAGCTTTCGAAATGTGGTGCTACAGAAGAATGCTGAAGATTAGATGGGTAGATCACATAACTAATAGGAAGGTATTGAATAGAATTGGGGTGAAGAGGAGTGTGTGGCTCAACTTGACAAAAAGAAGGGATCGGATGGTAGGATATGTTCTGAGGCATCAAGGGATCACAAATTTAGCATTGGAGGGTAGTGTGGAGGGTAAAAATCGTAGAGGTAGACCAAAAGATGAATACATTAAGCTGATTCAGAAAGATGTAGGTTGCAGTAAGTACTGGGAGATGAAGAAGCTTGCACAGGATAGAGTAGCATGGAGAGCTGCATCAAACCAGTCTTGGGACTGATGACCAGAACAACAACATTAGTTACTATGTGGAAAGAAATACCATAGGAGTATGAATGACCATGCTCCTGTTGGGGTGAGTGCGACAATGTAGAGAAGCGATAGTGAGCAATGGACAGATTAGAAAGGGTAAGGATGAGATAGTCATAGGCAGGAGGAGGAGGAGGTTGAAAGAGACAGATGAGGGGTAAATGAACAGATAATGGGTAAAAGAGTTGGAGAGAGAAAGGGAAAAGGAGGAGATGGACAGAGATAGAAGGAGGAATAAGCAGAAAGATTGAGGAGGACGAGATGGTGGACAGACAGAGGGTGAGGAGGAAATGGACAGAGAAAGGGGAGAAGATGGGTAGAGAGAGGGAAGAGGAGAAAATATAATTAGAGAGGGGAGAAGGAGGTGGAAGATGGGCGAAGGTGCAGATTAAGAGAGGGAAGCTGAGGTGGAGATGAGCAGAGACACTTGCAGGAGTATATGGACAGAGAGAGAGGCAGGCAAAGATGGACAGAGAGATGGGGAAGGAGGAGATGGACTAATAGAATACTGGAATAAATATTCACCCATACAGTGCTGGGTTCTCGGCTGGCTGTGAAATAAAGGTAGAAAATATCTTTAAAAAATTACTTGTTGTTGTCGTTGCGGACTTCAGTCTGGAGACTGATATGATGCAGCTGTCCAAGCTACTCTAACCTGTGCGAGCCTCTTCATCACCGAATGACTACTGCAAACCAACATCTTTGTGAATCTGCTTACTGTATTTTATCTATTTGCCTCCCTCTATGATTTTTACCTCCCACACCTCCCTCTAATAATAAACTGATGATCCCTTGATATCGCAGAATGTGTCCTATCAACCTATCAACTGATCCCTTCTTTTGGTCAAGTTGTGCCACAAATTTTTTGTCTCCTCAGTTCTGTTCAGTACTTCTTCATCAGTTACGTCACCGATCCATATGATCTTCAACATTCTTCTGTAGCACCATGTTTCGAAAGGTCCTTTCCTCGTTTTGTGTAAAATGTTTATTGCCCATGTTTCACTCCCATTCGAGGCAGAACTCCAGACAAATAACTTCAGGAAAATTTCCCAAGACTTAAATCTATATTCGATGTTAATAAGTTTTTCTTCTTCAGAAATGCTTTTATTGCCATTACCAGTCTACATTTCCCTTCCTCTCTACTTCGTCCATCATCAGTTATTTTGCTGCTCAAATAACACAACACATCTACTACTTTAAGTGCCTCGTTTCCTAATCTGATTCCCTTAGTGTCACCTGATTTAATTCTGCAACATTCCATTACCCTAGTTTTGTTTCTGTTGATGTTCATTTTATATCCTCCTTTCAAGACACTGTCCATTCCGTCCAACTGCTCTTCCAAGTTCTTTACTGTCTCTGGCAGAATTACAATGTCAATGCCAAACCTCATACTTTTTATTTCTTCTCCCTGAACTTCTTACCCAAAATTTTTCATTTGTTTCCTTCACTGCTTGTTCAATGTACATACTGAATAACATTGAGGATGGGCTACAACTTCAGCCACTGCTTCCCTTTCATGTCCATTGACTGTTATACGTGCCATCTGGTATTTATACAAGCTCTGAATAGCCTTTTTATCCCTTTGTTATTCCCCTGCTACCTTCAGAGTTTCAAAGAGAATATTCCAGTCAGTATTATCAAAAGCTTTCTCCAAGTCTACTAGTGATATAAATGTGGGTTTGCCTATCCTTAACCTATCTTGTAAGGTAATTCGTAGGATCAGTACCGCCTTGCATGTTCCTACATTTCTCCATAATCCAAACTGATCTTCCCTGAAGTCAGCTTCTACGAGTTTTTCCACTCTTCTGTGACGATTTCGTGTTAGTATTTTGCAACCATGAATTATATAACTGCTAGTCAGCGTTTGTCACGTGTGTCAGCAGCTGCTTTCTTCAGAAGTGGAATTACTACATTCTTCTTGAAGGCTGAGGGTATTTCGCCCATCTCATACATCTTGCACACCAGATGGAAGAGTTTTGTCATGGCTGGTTCTTCCTATGCTGTCAGTATTTCTGACGGAATGTCATCTACTCCCATGGCCTTGTTTCGACTTATATCTTTCAGACCTCTGTCAGAGTCTTCCTGCAGTATCATATCTCCATCTCATATTCATCTGCGTCCAGTTCCCTTTCTACAACATTGCTTTCAATTTCATCTTCTTGTATAGGCCCTCTATATACTCTTCCCAATTTTCAGGTTTCCCTTCTCGACTTAGGACTGGTTTTCCATCTGAGCTCTTGAAATTCATACAGCTGCTTCTCTTTTCCCCAAAGGCATATTTAATTTTTCTGTATGCTGTATCTACCTTTCCCCTAGATAAATATGCTTCTAGACCCTTACATTTGTCTTCTAGCCGTCCCTGCTTAGCCATTTTGCACTTTTTGTCAACCTGATTGGAAAACGTTTGTATTGGCTTTCGCCCGCTTCAATTGCTGCATTTTTAAATTTTACCCTTCCATCAGTTAAATTCAATATCTCTTGTGTTATCCAAGGATTTCTACGAGGCCTCGTCCTTTTACCTATTTGACCCTCTGCTGCCATCAGTATTTCATCTATTTGATCTCTTAAAACTACCCATTCGTCTTCTACTTTATTCCTTTCCTCTCTTTCTTTCGTCTTCAACCCTTTCATCTCTTCTAGTCAACCGTTCTCTAATGCTCCCTCTGAATTCGTAACATCCCCTGGCTCTTTCGACTTATCCAGGTCCCATCTTTTTAATTTCCTATTTTTCTGTAATTTCTTCATTCTTAATCTAAAGTTCAAAGACGATCGAGGGTGTTATTTGGTCTCTAATTTTATGCTAAGACTGCGAGAATGCTCTGTGACTTCCATCTGCATACCGATAGATCGTAAATTATGCACTATGCTCGAGATGATAGAAATATGTAGAGCACTGTCTGGTATATTTTGATGGTGTCTATGTTCGAGAATTAACCATGAATGGACATACTGCACAGTCATCTAGCTACATTCGCAGTGGTTCCCGCAAAGTAAAGAATGGGCAGTTTAGTGATGATACTGAAATTGGGTGACATGATGCCGCATCATTATCGTTGTTGAAATTACTGTAAAATTGCTAAATTTGTGTGCACTATCAACTGTCATGCACATTATTACACTACACTGACGGTGTAATTTCCATCCCATCCACCCACTGGTAGCCTGTTGGTTAGCATATAATGACTGACTGACATTGTTTGTTTGAGATGGAGAAAGAGTTTTGGTGGAGGGGCAACACCACTTGGGAATGGCTAGCACCGAACATTGATTGTGTACATGACTGCAATATGAGGAATCAGTCGAAATGGAATGCAGTGCCATCAGCTACTCCGTCACTGTCACAGATGAGTTTAAATGTAGACCTCGTCAATCACCTTCGGACAGCAGCTTGGAAATGCTCCACAACATCTCAAAACTCTTACAGTTTCCTTATGTTGACACTGTCTATTATTTAAAATCATCCAGTGTGTGTAGTGTGTTATGGCAGCAGCAGTAACAGCATATTTACACTGTGCAACGTTTAGTTTTCTGTGAGAACATTTTAATGTCAGTTTAGAACCTGACACAGACCTCGAAGTTTTTGCGGAAAAACAAAATGTACCACAGTGTACAAAGCGTGTTACATTAGAAACAAAAAAGAAATGTTTCAAACATCAACACAGGAGCACAAGGAGACTCTCTTTCGATTTACAGTATAGTATGTGGCATACAGTCATCCTCCTACAGTACAAGTGATGAACCTATGAACTGGTACGTGAATTGGATCAATACCTGTATATTTAATAAGATCGTCAGATGCGCTTGGTGTCAGCATGCATACAGTATTTGTTTTCAATAGTGGTAAAAATCTTATTGAGTTCTCTATTGGACGAAGTTAGTGGAGCTTTCATAGTTCATAATTGTTATCTGTTGGATGTACAGAATAACGATGATATAATGTTGGGGTGATAAATGTGGATGGGTCCTGAGGGACATGAATGTGCTTAAGAGTGCTGTACCTCTTTGCAGTTTGAAGAAGCACTACAATTCAGTAGCAAAATCCTCATCCTTCTACCAGTTCCCATAATGTCTTTTGTACTACCTCGTGTTGTAGGAGTGGGCTTCATTTGGCACTGACCTTACACATCATGCACAGTTGGTGGAGTTGGTTGAGCTATGACAACATGTTCCCTTTTCCATCTATTGGTCAAAGTCAGTAAGTACTTATAAGGTTATTTTATTAATATTAAATTATTTTTTAATTTATATATTTACCTAGGATTATAGCTACTTATGTTTTAGCTTAAAATAGGTTATTACATTATAAAGTATATAATCATATGTAATTAAATATTTTATGTTAGTGTAATTAGATATATTTAAGTTACGTTATCTAATATAAATTATTATTTTAATATAATCAATTATTTTAATTATAAGAACATAATTATTTGATTATCAATGAATAGATTATTTAATTCTTAGCTATTTAAGTTAACTCAATACAAAGTTAATTTTATATTAATAAGATATTACAATAATGTAAATACTTGTATCCTATATATTTATCATATTATTTAATCTTTCTTTATTATTAGAGAAAAGAAAGGTTAAATAGAAATATATAATATAACGCATTTATTGGTATACAGGATCCATATTTCTCTTCAGTTATATATAATAGAGAAGTTATTGTGGTCATGAACAAGAGCATGGTTCTTTTTTCATTTTTTTTTTTTTTTTTTGCTTTTATTTTATTGAAATGTTTGTATTTATTCTTATCTCTTATTACATTTAATTTTTTATGCTTTTTTCTTAAACCAAATGTTCTTTTTGCAGTAATTTGATTTAATTATCAAGTGATCTTGGATTTAGTATTGACATAATTCCTGCCAGTATACAATTGATACAAGTGAATGTTATTGGTTAAAACAATTATTTATACTATTTGGGTTAAAATAAATTTGTGAGATGAAACGATACATTTGTTTATAGCTCTTGTTATGAATCTGTGAAATTTAAATAATAAACTAGCATTAGATACCCTACTATTATAAATGTTAATTATACTTATCAGGGTACTATTAGTTAAGGTTTTAAACCCAAAGAATTTGGCAGTATCATATTCCATTTAGAGGAACTTACCCTGTGATTGATAATATATGATTTACTCTACTTAATTTACTTGTCTGTATATCTTGTTACCAGAGAATTTTTTATAGTTATAATTCTCAGGATTTATAATTACAAAATATTTCAGGTCAAGGTGCAGCTTATAGTTAAGAGGAGGTGGGTTACAATAGATTTTTTTTATAACAGATTTGATGGGGAAATACTGTTGATGAAGGTGGATTTGATAGTAATTTGATTTATTTAATGATATTGGCTCCGAGGTGTGTGCATATCACCCATCACTCTCATTACTGATTATTCTATTGAAATTATTTTAAGGTAGCATCAATTTAGATAAGTCAAAACATAGTAGATGTACTGGAAAGTGTATCTAGGAAGAGGTTCAAGCTATAACTTATTACTAATGTATTGCACTTACACTGAATATTTTTCTGTGCAAATCAGGATATATTGATTATTGATTTTATTATATTCATTTTTGTTTTTTAATCATTAAATATAAATAATTTTGTTGTTTTTTGTCTTAGTGTATTTTAGGGAACTGATTTATTAAATTACTGGTGTAGTGTATTGGTAAGATAAGTATTTAATGAAATATTATTTTAAATTTTTTAAAGTAGATTTTATTTGCTGTACCTTTTGTATCAGGGTTTATCAAAATTTTAGTATTAATGTTACTTGTCTCTATTTGGGTTGATTTATAAATAAGTTTTAGATAATGTGTCATAATTATTGTTAAATGATTCATAGAAATGAAATGTTAATTGTTTTGTAAGATATCTAATTTCTTAATAAAAACTTAATTTCTTAAAGTTGATTGTTTTTATTTATTTTTTAGGTATAAATATTAACTTATTTATTCTTTAAGGGATATACTTTAAAGACATGTTGAAGAAGGTGGAGGATATAGCTTTCTCCAACTTCTACTCAGTTTCAACTTAAATTGGAATGATCACATGTGCAAAGCTGCAGGGATGGTACAGCAGAGACTGAGGGGCACTTGCAAGATGCATAGGGATTACCTAAAACCATGTTGGAATTTTACTGTAGCAGATACGTTCAAGAAAGGTGACTCATTTCGAGATATGAAAGTTCCAGAAATATGATTCACTAGTTTCTGTAATCATTATAGGACTTCTCTATAGGATCCAATGCAGGTATGTGTTTGAATGGAAAGACTTGATTCCAAATCATAGACATAATTTCTACTGGATGGTGTAACAATAGAGATCTGAAAAGCCCGTATACATTTCTTATGACCTCAATCAGCACACCATCTACTGTTTGTGATCCTTCTCAATCAACAATATTCCACACTTTGTCTAAATTGTTTAAGAAATATTCCATACAGTGCAATCGATTTGTGGACAAATTCTGTAACTAAATAAATAATCCATACTCCATACACTGCCATAAATAATGAAACAACATTTGATACTTTATCTAAATTGTTTAAACAATATTCCATACACTGCAATCGAATTCCCTCCAAATGACCGATCAACTGAATTTTCTCCCCACGAATTTCTGGGAAGGGGAGGGGGTTACAAGAGGAGTAAGGATTAATCAATTGATGACTTTTATTAAATAGTTAATCAAACTGATAAAGAGTTAGAGGGGGTATTCGAATAACACAGACCTAAAAGTGTACCTGTAACAGTGAGGGTTTCCTGAGGGGTAGGGGGGAGGGAGAGGGGCGGGGGAACAACAGGTTAAGTACCTGTCCATCAGAAGGAAGGACCCATTTATAAGAATAATAGGTTAAAGGTCTATTAATTAAAGGAGAACAATAGGTTAATGACCTTTCAATCAAAGAAAAACAACAGGTTTGCTCATGAGTGCCTACCTGCGCCTGATGTAGGCAACCCGCACTAAAAACAGCGCTCATGCCGGCCTTGTCCCCCCCTACTCACTTGTATACCACCCAGCATTACAGTCTGATGTTAGTTCCGCCACAGTTCGCCATCTGTCCTGTTTTACTAGTCTATGCAGCCTACGACGTCCGACAGTGGCCGCCCAACACCTATATGCCCGGACGTGTTTTTACCTTGGTTTCGCCAAGCGTTCAAGACACTCTCTGCGGCACTCCTTGAACGCCCGACAAGTCGTGCAGTCTCTGAAAGGATCGTGCCGAGCCTCGGAGCCATCAGAATTTGCCCTCGGTCAGAGTCAGATGCAAAGCGCCCCTTCCCCATTCTACAAATAGGCAGCAAGCTCACTGACACTACGTGAGGTGTCTGACTAGCAGTCGTTCCTCGCCACATGACGCTGCTGTCGCCTGGATGGATATATATTGATAACAGGTCATAACGTTCTGGCTGATCAGCGTAAATGCTATGGCATCTTTGCTCAGTTTTCAGCTCTATGATGGCCATATCATGCTCAAATAAATTTATATAACAGTTGCACATTGGATCACATCTGCATGTTCATATTTCTTTTCACTTATCGGTTTTTCTTACTTAATATCAACGGGAAGAGACTAGCTGCCGAACCGGCCGCTGTGGCCGAGCGGTTCTAGGCGCTTCAGTCCGGTACTGCGCTGTTCCTGCAGTCGCAGGTTCGAATCCTGCCTCGGGCATGGATGTGTGTGATGTCCTTAGGTTAGTTAGGTTTAAGTGGTTCTAAGTCTAGGGGACTGATGACCTCAGATGTTAAGTCCCATAGGGCTTAGAGCCATTTGAACCATTTTGAATTAGCTGCCGTTAGTCTTTGCCATATCCTGAAGCTTAATGCACATCGATGTGGTTACGTGATTAGCATACTTGTATTCGAATGGGAAGGCAGGAGGGGAGGGAGGGAAGGATGGCAGGACTCGAAGCGAATTAAAGACATTCGGGATTTCCTAAACTGCTTAAGGCGAATGGTGGGATGATCTCCAATCTTGTCCAGTCTAAGTGTTACATCTCTAACGACCTCTTCATTGACAGGACACAAAAGACTAATCTTCCTTCCCTCATTATCGCGCAGATGCTTTAAAATCATTAGATGCTCCTTTAGCTCAAAAGCCACACGCCAACTATATAATACGTTGTTGGCTTCTTGGCGTATACCGTGTACACCAAAGGCCGATAGACGGAATGGTAAAGAGTCATTTCTGCCTTAAAATGAACAGCTAAATGGAGACACATCAGTCGCATATAAAGCTAAATGGCCGTTCTACAAGAATTTCCTTATTGCTTCTTATTATTCTTTCGATAAGAAGAGTTAATTGCCTCAAATTCTTCTGGTGCAGCTCGCGCGGAACGAAGTACAATTTTCTTGTTATCGCGGCAAATCGTGACGCCAGCAGCAGTAAGAAAAAGTCGTTACGTAATTTCCTCTGGGATTAAATTATCTCTGGTCGCAGCGAGGATCATATTTAAAGTACACACGCCCATCAATTACGAACGGAAATTAAATTTAAATCTATATTCCCGGTGGAAATCAGTGGAAGTGTACGGTAATGAGACGCGACATCATACCATTTTCTCAAGGCACTGTGATAGTTCACGTGAAGCTACTTCATAAGTAATGAAGTTTTCTACTGAATGAACAAAGCCAGTCCTGTAGCTACAGGGAGCCAGCGTGTGACGCCTCCTGTTAGCCCTGTGGACCATCAACGGCGAACGTGATTCAATGTAACCAATTCCACTAATTTCTATCGGATATCTGCCCTCTACAGTCGAGATACATTTGCTGATTTCTGCAGACCATCTGACCCATTGGCGAGTTAAGATAGTGGTGTAACAGTAATATCTTTAATATCCCTAACGATTCCATTACCTAAGCGTCATTTTCGACAGTCAAAGGCTGGCTTTTATTTGAAACTTAAGCAAGGGAGTATTATATCCTACGGTATGGTGTCGTCGCTCATCTGTTATTAAAACTTCCCAACATTCATACCGATATCGATTTACTAATGCTCTTTGACATTTTGTTAAGGTTATGATATTAATTCAGTCATGTAATTTTATTCTCCTGTACCTGAAATCAGATGAAACAATTCGTGATTGCTTTCAATTAAAGTACAGTCCAGGCAAATTAGGAAAAGTTGGGGAAAAATTTATAACGTTTTGAAACGTCGGGAAAACTGTCTTACGGAAGGAAGAAGTAAAAAACAGAAAAGTTCCCTCTCCTATCAGGGAAGCTTTCCCTTCACCCACCACTTAACATAATTTATTTTCTTTTATCCAAACTTTACGAAGAACGGTTCATTTAACGAACAGAAAATATTTCTGGTGAAATTCTACTCAGAGTAGGTCAAATGCATATTTAAGCAAGATAATTAATTTATGAGTGCTGAAATTTGTAGGTAAAAAAAGTGAAATTTATTTATAAACAAGCTTTTATTTCTATGGAACAATTTTGATTTATACTCTTTTACTTTAGATTTATGCAACTTAAATTATTGGAATGAAAATCATTTTTCATGAAAATTAAGAATTACTCTATAACTATTAAACAATTACTTTTGTTGTAATATACTTACAATCATGTGTACAGCAAGTAGACAATGAAAATATCATAATATCTATCAAGCAAATAAATTCTTGTATTTTTTTTTACATAAAACCATCATCCAATTATTCTGTCAAATCACTAGGAGGCACATTAGTGCAGCTTTGTCCACGACAGTTTTCACACATTGTTGTGCAATGTGCCTTCACACATCCGCACTTTCTTCCACATCATTGAGTGCAGCCGCATGAAATCAGTAGCAGTATTTTTTCTGGAGCAGGTGGCCGTTTCATGTGTTTCAGCCCCAGTTTCTGGGATCAAAGTTGTTCCCCCGCCATAGCTGGACTTGTAGGTAAACTCGGTAACAGTGGAGGCGTTCTGCATAAGTAGTGGGTAGCAAACGAGAGAGTATGACAGCATTGTTTGCCTGACCCACAAGTACATTAATCGAGTGGCATTTAAGATAACGTCAGGACTCTCTACAGTTTTTGTGTAGAGAGAGAGTATAAATTTCTCTCCTGCTTTTGATATTGTATTAGGAGTGGAAACAGAATCGTTGAATGCCTGTGGAATATTATGAAGTTGGGGATACCGCTTGAATAGCAGGAAAGCTTACAGCTTTCCTTTCCCAAACAAGGCTAAAGCGCTGTCGCAGCCACTTATTGCATGAAGACACAGTTAAATTCTTGCATTCATGAACGAATGAGGAGTTACACATATCTTTAGAACTGTAACACCTTGTTCTGATGCTACCTTTAGCTTCCTTCATCAGGATTACGACTGTGTCGTCTGGAGCAAGTGTGATAAGCAGCACAAGAAGATCTACATATTGACCCACTATAACCACCGGCTGGCAAAACTCGGAAGCATTTATTGATTTTGCAACAATTTCATCTGCGTCGTCATCCGCAATCCTGGTTTCAGTACCACAACTGTCTAGTTTTTGCACAAGCTGTATAATAAACATTCCCTTATTGCTGAGGCTACTACGAAAGGCAGACTGTGATTCAACGCATAACGTCTCGTCATTAAAGAAAATTCCTCGTGAGGTCCCCTTCATCGTTTGTCTTTGCCGTGCAATAGTTTTTATGTTCAGAGAGCTTTCCGACTATCCGTCGAATACAACAGCAACATAACTTTATAAGGTCTCTTAAAAACAAAGTTTTATTAATGTCACCAAAATTTCCATTCTCGTGCCACACGACGTCGTGGATAAGAAACCCTCCATCTATAACAAATATTGTCAATATTCCTTTCAGGTACTTGATTGAAGAGAGTGTACAGCGACGACTGTTTTTTTCCTCATCAGTTCACTGCTGTCAAACAGAGACAATGGTACACTCCATAATTCGTACGTGAAGCAATCCTTTAAATCATCAATTGAATGAAATGTGCACAGTATTTTCTGAAATAACTCAGTTGTATCTGCTTTAGTTTTTTTTTTTTCTTTGAAGCCTAACAGTTCACATGTACATTGTCCTAACCATCCTGGCGTCAGAGAACCAGTAACTACTGTTCGAAGAGCTCTCCACCAACAGACACAGCTTTCTAGCAGTTTACTTAACGAGAAGCTACTAATCCAGATCCTAATGGATACAATTGCTCCTTACAAGTAGATGGAGTGTGTTGTTTCTACAATAGCTGAAATCTTCTGCGAATTTTCTAGTCAATTTCTATCCTGGCACTCCTCAGTTCTACATGTTGAACACTCGAAACCGAATGTAAATTGCAGAGCTGTTCCATAGCTTCACATATGTGATTGGCTATTGGTATACCGCATATCCATCGTTTCAACACACTATCGGTGAAACCTCTTCCGTGTAAAACACACAACATTCTTCAGGTTCTTCATAAGAGTTTGTTCTATCGTCATGTCGATCCATACTCCACGTCAATACTTATCAAAGCGTCGAAACGTAAAGAAGCTGTCCTTGATGAATTTATTGAACTCTGCGGGTTTCATGGTTTTCTTTCAATTTTCCCATGTCCTGGAGGTACAAATGACACGTTTTAAGAATATTGGGGGCATAGCTCTCTCACATTCTATATGGAGCTCCCAATTTCCTATACGCTCTGCTCGGATGAAATGCAATGCTAAGAAGACAAGCTGAATGTATTGTATCCGTAACAGGGAAGTTTTCCCTCTTTGCTTAATATCATCCACTGTGTTGACAAATTTATTTGTGAGCTTTTCAGTGACTTAAACTTTTCCAAATCGCCGAAAGATGCACCATTTCCACTCATATCAGAAATACAATCTTTAATATGTTGCTTCTCCTTCTCTATGACTGCAATATCCTCCAGTATTATGATGGAAAGAGCACACATGATTGCAGAAAGAGCTTAAGTTGCACTAGTGTATGCACGACCAGAAATATATGGGAAACAGAAGCTGCAGCAAATACAGTCTCCAAAAGTTGAGAGTCCTATGTCTCTCAGTAAGAATCCTATTGCTGCTGGAGAAGACATTATCAAGTGAAAGCCTCCTAATCGAATAACAATATTAGTGAATCGCTCATTCGCTCCATTAGCTTCCGCTGCAACTATATCTTCAGCTTTCATGTAGAGTGGTTGACCAAACGTCACGATTCATGTTTACCATAAGTTAAATCAGCTACAGTAGTGCTATAATCTGTGGGCGTGTTGTTGATGAATGGAAGCGCTAATACATTTGATTGCGTATAAGGTTCTCCAGTTGTGATTTTCTCTATAAAACCTTGCCATGCAGACAAGCTGTAAAAACGTTCCCATCATCCAAGTAAAATCGTCATTGGTAGGCACTGTTGCTTTAGTGAATAATTGTTCTGAGTAGACATTTTCCAGAACGGTTTTTTTCAATTCGAACTCTATTCTGTCTTCGGAATGTTAGCAGACTAATTTTTTGGGCACTTGATGTTTCAGTAGAGCTCGGCATGACAGAGTTTTGTTACTTTCCGATGTTCTATCGCTCTCCCTGGAGTTACACACCTGATTCCACCTATAGCATGGGATGTACCTTTGCCTGTCAATGTTGCAATACTGAAGTCAGCATTATTGAAAACGAATTGTGAGAACGAATCATTTGAAATATTTAGTTTCCAGAACTGAACGGCAGAAGCCTCAAATAAAGCCACAGTGCTATATGAGGATCAGAAACCCATTTTGATCCCACGTTACGAAACAAGTACACTGCAAGATCAAGTTGCACTGGGGAGATAAATGAACGAGGCCTGGTAGCTGACACAATCGCATGGGATATTGCTTCACATTCTTTTAAATTCGTTTAGTGTGTCAGGAACTATAACTTCAGCATTCTCTGTCAAGTCATTGATATCTGGATAATCGGCAATACTGGAAGGAGTCATTCTTATATCTTCACAGAAGATAACTGCTGCTATTTCTACTATTCTCATTCTCTCATCTTCTTCGTTAACAGCTCGTTCATTGTAAAAATGATTCAAAAGTTTGTGACCACTGCCACGAAAACATACAGCTGGGGGATTTTGTGGCGTTGTGGCAAACAATACCCCATCACCGAAGTGTTTTTTCAGTTTATTTTTCAGTTTTTATAGGCATTGTCTCTCCTTCTGGGAGACATTCATTAACTTTCTGCAACAAATCGAGCAGTGAAAATTAACATTCCTCTGAATTATCAATATTTCTGCATAATTCTTGAAAAGCGGATCAAAGTTGGTATCTTGAGGGTGTCCTCTTTTTAGAACAGAGGAGGGGTTCGACGCTCATTTGGCAAAGTAATCTTGATGATGACGGGCTTCTGCATCTACTAAACACTAAACACTGTTGATGCGCTCGGCAACCTTTCTACCGAAATCATAATCGCGTTCCTCCGCTTTATCAAGCAGCATATGTTTCACAGTTAAAGAGCGAATGTCAAAGCATGGCGTTTGTGGAGTGGTTTTTTGTTTCCGCCTCTATGTCACAGTTTTCAGCACTTATGGAAGAGTCTTTTTTGAAATTGAATGGATAGGAGGAAGAGGACCTCAAACTTCTGTCGTCTGTTTGTGCAACATTCTGATCAATTAGTTCCTTGTATTATGTTCCTTAATATATTCACGTCGACATACCTTATGCTCTTCAATCAGTCCAGCGTTCTGTAGAAGATTATGAGCCTATCTTTCCGTTCCTTGATGACCCGTTCTTTTTTTTTTTGGTCATCAGTCTACTGACTGGTTTGATGCGGCCCGCCACGAATTCCTTTCCTGTGCTAACCTCTTCATCTCAGAGTAGCACTTGCAACCTACGTCCTCAATTATTTGCTTGACGTATTCCAATCTCTGTCTTCCTCTATAGTTTTTGCCCTCTACAGCTCCCTCTATTACCATGGAAGTCATTCCCTCATGTCTTAGCAGATGTCCTGTCATCCTGTCCCTTCTCCTTATCAGTGTTTTCCACATACTCCTTTCCTCTCCGATTCTGCGTAGAACCTCCTCATTCCTTACTTTATCAGTCCACCTAATTTTCAACATTCGTCTGTACCACCACATCTCAAATGCTTCGATTCTCTTCTGTTCCTGTTTTCCCACAGTCCATGTTTCACTACCATACAATGCTGTACTCCAGACGTACATCCTCAGAAATTTCTTCCTCAGATTAGGGCCGGTATTTGATATTAGTAGACTTCTCTTGGCCAGAAATGCCTTTTTTGCCATAGCGAGTCTGTTTTTGATGTCCTCCTTGCTCCGTCCGTCATTGGTTATTTTACTGCCTAGGTAGCAGAATTCCTTAACTTCATTGACTTCGTGACCATCAATCCTGATGTTAAGTTTCTCGCTGTTCTCATTTCTACTACTTCTCATTACCTTCGTCTTTCTCCGATTGACTCTCAAACCATACTGTGTACTCATTAGACTGTTCATTCCGTTCAGCAGATCATTTAATTCTTCTTCACTTTTCACTCAGGATAGCAATGTCATCAGCGAATCGTATCATTGATATTCTTTCACCTTGTATTTTAATTCCACTACTGAACCTTTCTTTTATTTCCATCATTGCTTCCTCGATGTACAGATTGAAGAGTAGGGGCGAAAGGCTACAGCCTTGTCTTACACCCTTCTTAATACGAGCACTTCGTTCCTGATCGTCCACTCTTATTATTCCCTCTTGGTTGTTGTACATATTGTATATGACCCGTATGTCCCTGTAGCTTACCCCTACTTTTTTCAGAATCTCGAACAGCTTGCACCATTTTATATTGTCGAACGCTTTTTCCAGGTCGACAAATACTATGGAAGTGTCTTGATTTTTCTTTAGCCTTGCTTCCATTATTAGCCGTAACGTCAGAATTGCCTCTCTCGTCCCTTTACTTTTCCTAAAGCCAAACTGATCGTCAACTAGCGCATTCTCAATTTTCTTTTCCATTCTTGTGTATATTATTCTTGTAAGCAGCTTCGATGCATGAGCTGTTAAGCTGATTGTGCGATAATTCTCGCACTTGTCAGCTCTTGCCGTTTTCGGAATTGTGAGGATGTTGCTTTTCCGAAAGTCGGATGGTATGTTGCCAGACTCATATATTCTACACACCAACGCGAATAGTCGTTTTGTAGCCACTTCCCCCAATGGTTTTAGAAATTCTGATGGAATGTTATCTATCCCTTCTGCCTTATTTGGCCGTAAGTCCTTCAAAGCTCTTTTAAATTCCGATTCTAACACTGGGTCCACTATCTCTTCTAAATCGACTCCTGTTTCTTCTTCTATCACATCAGACAAATCTTCACCCTCATAGAGTCTTTCAATGTATTCTTTCCACCTATCTGCTCTCTCCTCTGCATTTAACAGTGGAATTACCGTTGTCCTCTTAATGTTACCACCGTTGCTTTTAATGTCCCCAAAGGTTGTTTTGACTTTCCTGTATACTGAGTCTGTCCTTCCGACAATCATATCTTTTTCGATGTCTTCACATTTTTCCTGCAGCCATTTCTTCTTAGCTTCCCTGCACTTCCTATTTATTTCATTCCTCAGCGACGTGTACTTCTGTATTCCTGATTTTCCCGGAACGTGTTTGTACTTCCTCCTTTCATTAATCAACTTAAGTATTTCTTCTGTTACCCATGGTTTCTTCGCAGCTACCTTCTTTGTACCTATGTTATCCTTCCCAACTTCTGTGATGGCCCTTTTTAGATATGTCCATTCCTCTTCAACTGTACTGCCTACTGCGCTATTCCTTATTGCTGTATCTATAGCGTTAGAGAACTTCAAACGTATCCCGTCATTGCTTAGTACTTCCGTATCCCACTTCTCTGCGTATCGATTCTTCCTGACTAATGTCTTGAACTTCAGCCTACTCTTCATCACTACTATATTGTGATCTGAGTCTATATCTGCTCCTGGGTACGCCTTACAGTCCAGTATCTGATTTCAGAATTTCTGTCTGACCATGATGTAATCTAATTCCCGTATCTCCCGGCCTTTTCCAAGTATACCTCCTCCTCTTGTGATTCTTGAACAGGGTATTCGCTATTACTAGCTGAAACTTGTTACAGAACTCAATTAGTCTT
The DNA here is from genome assembly GCF_021461395.2 of Schistocerca americana. Lineage (NCBI taxonomy): Eukaryota > Metazoa > Arthropoda > Insecta > Orthoptera > Acrididae > Schistocerca > Schistocerca americana. The sequence continues at coordinate 180,695,666 of NC_060122.1, read as the reverse complement.
TCTCCTCTTTCATTCCTTGTCCCAAGCCCATATTCTCCTGTAACCTTTTCTTCTACTCCTTCCCCTACAACTGCATTCCAGTCGCCCATGACTATTAGATTTTCGTCCCCCTTTACATACTGCATTACCCTTTCAATATCTTCATACACTTTCTCTATCTGTTCATCTTCAGCATGCGACGTCGACATGTATACCTGAACTATCGTTGTCGGTGTTGGTCTGCTGTCGATTCTGATTAGAACAACCCAGTCACTGAACTGTTCACAGTAACACACCCTCTGCCCTACCTTCCTATTCATAACGAATCCTACAACTGTTATACCATTTTCTGCTGCTGTTGGTATTACCCGATACTCATCTGACCAGAAATCCTTGTCTTCCTTCCACTTCACTTCACTGACCCCTACTATATCTAGATTGAGCCTTTGCTTTTCCCTTTTCAGATTTTCTAGTTTGCCTACCACGTTCAAGCTTCTGACATTCCCGACTCGTAGAACGTTATCTTTTCGTTGATTATTTAATCTTTTTCTCATGGTAACCCCCCCCCCCCCCCCCTTTGCAGTCCCCTCCCGGAGATCCGAATGGGGGACTATTCCGGAATCTTTTGCCAATGGAGAGATCATCATGACACTTCTTCAATTACAGGCCACATGTCCTGTGGATACACGTTACGTGTTTTTAATGCAGTGGTTTCCATTGCCTTCTGCATCCTCATGTCGTTGATCATTGCTGATTCTTCCGCCTTTAGGGGCAATTTCCCACCCCTAGGACAAGAGAGTGCCCTGAACCTCTATTCGCTCCTCCGCCCTCTTTGACAAGGCCGTTGGCAGAATGAGGCTGACTTCTTATGCCGGAAGTCTTCGGCCGCCAATGCTGATTATTTATCAAAATTTAGGCAGTGGCGGGGATCTAACCCGGGACCGAAGACGTTTTGATCATGAATCAAAGACGTTACCCCTAGACCACGGGTACTGACACTTATCAGAGTTTTCAAGCCCTTTGTCACTGCTGATGTCTCTCCTTCCGAAACAGATTTACCACAGTATAAAACAGGTAGTAGGGTCCACCATTATTTTGTTTTCAGTCCAGGCAAAAGAAATGATACCAAGTAGAAACATTTCGTAACACCACAAACTGATGAATAATGTCACAAAACAGAACTATCTGGCACTACTTTGACAGTTCACAACATTATCTCAACTAAACTCGACACTGGGTAGGAAGAAACGGCAGCGAGAAAAATGGTAGGGCAGCGCTGAGTGAATGGGAAGGGGAACTTGACGTTTTCATTGTTGGCACATACTCCTGATTTCAACAATACTGATCGCAAAAGAAATATCATCAAGTAGAATATATATAGGCTACGAAATATCTCCATACAATTAATTACACTTTTCATTTAAATACTTTGCCAAGCATAAAGAAATGCAAACTATTACGTTAACAGAATTCTGTTCTACTTCTTATATTTCAAATACCATTCGTATAAATGGAAAGATGCACAGGATCTTTTTCGTGTACGATATTGCGATGAATATATTTACTTTATAGATTTTTCCCTCATTTGCTGATTTTCTTACTAATTTGCCTTCAAAGACCAGTGATATGAGTAGAGAGAAAATGAAAAGAAATTAGAAGAAAAAGACACAAGTATGAAGAAGTTGACCCCATTACAATGGAAGAGCTTTAGAAATACCTAACAGAAATTAGAAACAATAAAGCAAATAGAATGGATACAATAAAAGCAGAGCTACTATAATATCGAGGCCGTTTAAAGTATTCAAATAGTGCTGACAGAGAAGTAAAATACTTGCTATGGAAAACAGTGGAAGTAATATCTCAGTTGAAGAGGGTTGGCCGGATAGATTGAATAAAATTATAGTAGTCTTCTCAATTCAGTGTATAAGTCACGTTCAGAATAAACTAGGCAGACTTAAAACAGTTTCTAAAATTGTCATTAGTGAAAAGCAGACTGGTGTTTAAGATCAAGCACAGACAATGTGTGTACTCTGATATAAGTAAAAGAGAAAAGAAGAAAACGGAACTTCAAAACACACATAGTACTTATCGATTCAGGTAAAGTGTTTCACAATGTGAACAGCAACAAAATTTGCGCTCTAATAGAAAGCAATTGACATCCCAGAAAATTAATAAACACCATAAAAAGCCTGTACAAAGAATCAAAAATTATAATAAGTACTTCTGAAACAGGAACAGAAGAAATGTTAGTAAATAAAGCAATAGGACAAGGATGCCCAAAATATCCCACTCTTTTCGATATATAATTAAAGTTATTATCCTAAATTGGAGGCAACACATACAAAAGAGTATTAAAACATCAGAAGACACCTTGTTAAATGTTCTACTTGGTGTAGATGATGTTTTGATTTTGTCAGGAAAAGAAGGCGACCTAACGTGCACTGAAACCCCCGAATTACCTTTGTAAACAATATGATATTGAGGTTTATGAAACCAAGACTAATGTGTTATGTTTCTGGAGCGCATCTCCAGTTCTACCCAAAATCACTGTAGGACGCCAAATTGGCCTACACAGTAAAAACGATCTAGATGTAAAGTTGGCTAGATTTGGAAATATACAGAGTGAATCACTTAAAACTTGCACCGCAAATATTGCGAAAATGGAAAAGTGTTGTGGATGTGCAGTTTTCACAGAATGGGTTGATAGTCAGGGACTTGTATTGTTAGCCGATCAACAGACTGTAGTAATACTTATAATGTCTTTTTTTGGGCAAACATTACACTTTTTTAAATGGAACAATGGCTATTGACATTAACAAACCGAAAGTAGTGTTAAGTACTATGTCTGTGGTGTTTTTTTCGAGATTATAGTGCGTGTCTTTTAGAAGATGTCTTATTTTGAGAAATTCCCAACCGACACTTGTACAATACTTGTTGTAAGACACATGAAAGAACAACACGAGTGCACGCACTAGTTATGTGGATTCTGAGCAGTACCGGTAACGAGACAATCGACCATTACAGGTTGCGTTTGTTGCATATCATCGGGTTTATTTGTTATGCCTTTACAAACAGCGCCTTCCAGCTTTCCCCACAGAAAAAAGTCTACAGGCATCAAATCAGGGGAAAGGGCCAGCCGAGGTACAGGCCCTCAGTGTCCAATCCAATGATTTGGAAACAATTAGTGAAGACATAGTGTAGAACTTCGTGCACTATGGGCTGGACTGCCATCATGTTGGTACCACAGGTTCCTCTTAGTCTGTGCGCATTCGGAGTCCTGTCTGAAAAACGTAATTAGCTGATGGTTCACATCCCACACCACAGATTTAGCAACGTGGATGCTGATGTTCCAACTGACAAAGCCAACGGGAATTTTCAACAGACCAATAGTGCACGTTTCGGCAGTTTACCTCGCCATGATTGGTCAGTGTCTTCAGCGCTAAACAAGATATATCTGGAGGAGTAGCTTCTCTTAATTCCCATGTATAGAAGATAATGCGATCCTCCATGCAGCTCTTGTTGGCGAGAGATGTGGAACCTATGTCGATAGAGCGTTCGTAAGACACTTGCCTGACTCATGCCATTTCATCGCACGATTGCGTGGGAGGTAAGGAATCAACTGCAACAGCAGCAAGAACATTAATTTTCCTCTCTTCTGTCGTCACTTGTTTCCTTATGGTACGTTATCTAGATGTTACACTAACACTTTAACGTAACTGCTTGAAGAGGTTGATAAATAACTGCCGATATGGTTGACGTCCATTAGGATATGTTGCCGCATACACCGTATAGGACAGTACTACATTCTTCCTACACTCTCCATAAACCATGAGCATGGTAGCTTTTTCTGCATTGATAAATCACATCGTCCACTCACCATGTAGTGCTTAGACTTTCAGACACTAACTGTCTAGCAAGTCGCTATGCACTCAAGGAACACACAAGCACGCCGTAAGTAAAGTTTACGGCATCGTACCTAGCAACTACGCAGGTTGAATAGCACAAAAAAGTGACGGTGTGGGAACTTTTCAAAATACGACTCGCACTAGAACCCTGTAACGAACACTACCGACATTCTAATTTATTCTACTTTTAGTTTATTACTGTCATCGTTCCATTCAAAAACGTGTACGTTTGCATAAAAGATACGTGTTCTTGGTATTACTGCAATCAGTTGTTTGATTGGCAATACGAGCTGGATATCAAATTACGAGTTCAGTCCTGTGTCTCACCATCTTCCCAACTAACTCGATAAAGAAATATGTGGAACTGAGCTTATAAAACGAGAATGATGATAATGACGAGCGCGAATCCTCTTCATAAAATAACAGTGCATGTTAAAAATATAACACTGTTCAAGAAAAATAATTCAGTCACAAAAAGAAAACATGGTGTTTCTCGGCGATAATTCATCCCTAAATCCAGATCTAATATCATAATTTCTGCTTCGGCCTCTGTTTCCACGTGATATTGGTTTCTATAAATGATTACATCAGTCTGTGTGCTGTATTATAGCATTACATGTGTTTTTCAAAGGGAGAACAGAGAACTCAGAGTCAGTACACAAATTAATCAAAGAATCGAGCAACACAAGTTTAATAAAGGTGACTTAAGATATGTAATAATATTTTCTTCCTGATTTCCCTCGATACTTTGCAGCAGGTACGTCTCTTAGTGAGGTCTCGAAGTTGTCGGACAACTTTAGAGTACTCCAACCGCTTTGATAACGCTTTTCCATTTGAGAAACGTCCAGGTGGAACCATTCTCCATATTCGTCACTAATGCCACCAATGCTACCCGAGAGGAAGTCCAAATGGTAATTCAAGTAATGCATCGTAAGTGACATGTTATATCCCGTATGTCTGTTTGATCTCACTAGTTCCTGTTCAATATCACGATAGTTATGGTCGCATAAAAAGTTCTTAAACACACTCAAGCAAGACAGTTGTGCCAGTTTTTCAAATTATTCAACAAATCAATGAAATGTTCATCATCCATTTATTCTCATATACGCGGTATTAAAAATATTCCCTCCTTAATTTTTGCTTCACCGATCCTTGGGAACTTATCTCGCAAATGCATGAATCCATGTGGTGTTTTGTCCAAGGCTTTCTGTCTCTGCTGTCCCAATCGCATATAAAGCAGCATTACTTTTTGTAGCCGAGTTGCAAGTCGAGCAGAATTGCAATAACGTCCACATGTATGGCATCTGTATTTCTCATTTTTGATATGTGTGAGTAGCAGTTTAAAGATCTCATACGTCTCCCTCATGTTAACTGCATGAGCCATCGGAACAGAAGGAAATTTGTTCACGTTGTGGAGAAGTACAGCTTTCAGACTAAGTTTGATAGAAGCGCCAATCACTTGCACTGAAATCATAGCCAGGAGTCTCGATAACAGATATTCAGTGTCATTACAAAAACCCGTGTCCGTTTCACTGGAGAGATATCCAGAAAAAAGAGCATGGCGGTCATGATAAACACTCACTTTCGTATCAGGAAGAAGAAGACTCCTTCCTTTTAGTGGTGAAGCTAGGACGTCAGCCTCTTGCTTCTACAATTCTAATCTCAAATACACTCATTGAGATCTTCTTTAGAAAAAAAAATGTGGCTCATCTGATTCACACAGGAAGTGAAATGTTTGGTTGACCTGCTTACCTCCTTCTCCGTTTTCTAGGCATTTGTCTCTGTATTCATCTTCACATTCTCAGGGGGCACTGGTAGCGGCAATACTTCACTGTGACATATAGGTCTTAAAGTAGGGGGTAAATTTCTTTGTTTTAAAGGTGTGCCCAGGTATTTTTGTCACACATCACACAGAAATAACAGTCAGTGTTGTGTGATCCCTTGATTCCCTCCAAATCATGGCGACGCCAAACGATAGGTCACGAGATTCCTGTGAGAAGTGTAATCATGACAAACAGCCTATGCCGGGTGGGGAGACAGAGGCGGGGGGGGGAGTTTTTGGTCTTCGTCGACAAGAAGTTCATAGCATTCTTTTCTACCAGAGGATTAAGTATTCGTTTCTGCGAACGCAGAGTTAGCTCATCATAGATAGAACAAAAAGAATTTGGGTTATTTATACAGGTCAGAGGCATTTCTTCTTATGTATTCACACAATAAACAAACCTCCACGAACCTGCAGCAAATCACTCCACAAGGTCGAAGCTTTCTCACTACTGAAATTGTGCAACAGAGTGAAGCGATGCAAAATGATGCATGACTAATCGGCCTCTTCGTATTCTGACGATGAATGACGGAACTGAGGATCATGTTTGGAATATCTCGTAGATACACTCGCGTTAGAGAAAATCAGAACACCTTGAACGACTAAAGATAGGACGTTCATAATCACAGGACATACAGAATAAATTACTATGTTCTGCAGAAATGATCAGCATTTGAACAATGTCAGCCCGCGGGTTCCAGGTCAACGACGATTTCGCGGGGCAAGACATCCTATCGGTAAAATGTGCCTGCGGCTCCCATTGCGCTAAGGTAGTGGATCAGGGTAACTTGAGCAGATGTGCGGGATGCCTCGCAGACGTATGAGCGAACCGTACCGTCAAATCAGTGTTTCTGAAAGAGAGTGCGTTATTGACATAGAGAATGTGATGCATCCAGCCAGGAAATTGCTGCTCCTATGGGACGAAGTGTTTCGGCAGTGCAACGGGTGTGTGCAGACTGGTTCACGGAAGGCCGTAGAATAGGAAGAGATGGGTCAGGCTGTACCACCCAGACTCCCCGAGAGGATCAACACCTCATCCAAATGGCATTGCTGGCCAAATCTGCATCCTCCTCGGCTCTGCCGCAACAGAGAAAGAGTGTAACACATGGGACACTATCAAGGATGAGAGTCTGTCGCCGTCTGTTAAGGCATGGGTTACGTGCGCGTCGTCCACTTCTCTGCCTACCTTTGACATACGTGCAGAAACATGTTAGTGGTGTATAGAGCGACGTCACTAGGGACGGGAATGACAGTGTTTCCGGACGAATCCAGGTTCTGTTCGTTTGAAAATGATGACCGCATTTTGGTTCGCTGCAGACAGGGTAGCGTCATCACAGTGACTGCATTTGCACGAGACATACAGCGCCAGCTCACGGCCTTATTGTGTGGTGTGCTATTGGGGACAACCACAAATCACACCTGGCGCGTGTCCAGGGAACTGTGACCTACGTGAATGACGTCCTGCGAACCTTAGCCACACTCTTTCTTCACAACGCCCCAGACACCATTTTCCAGCAAGACAATGCACGAGCACATGTTCCTGCACGAGTGTGTGCATTCTTGGTGCTACAGGATGTTAGGTGTTTGTATTGGCCCGCCAGATCACCAGACTTGTCGCCTGTCGAAAATGTGTGGGATATGGTGAATCGATGAGTGCAGCACTGTGACCCAGTGCCAACCACCACAGAGGAACTTTGGAACCAGGTGAATGCAGTATGGCTGGCAATATCACAGGAGGCCATGCGAGCCTTACAAGCCTCGATGCAGTCGCGCATGGAACAAGTTAACAGGGCCCGTGGCGGACCCTGTGCCCCTAGACAACAGGACACAAACTGAACTGAGGTGACTGAAATGCTTATCATTTCTGCACAACATACAAATGTACACGTCCTGTGAATATGAACGCTCTATCTCTACTTCTTCAACGTAATACATGCCCCAGAAACAAATAAAAGGAAATTAAACAAGCAATTCCAAAGTAACCAAAACGCAGCATTTTCAAATTAAAGGATACTGCTTCATGAAAACTGAACCCGATTATATTTTGTAATTTAATAACCACGATTTAGCTAAGAACAACATTCACATTCTTTGTGACGAGAAAGCTGTTGGCCAGTGTAATTAGAAAAATTCTCGAATTTTTCCCTTTGAATTGTTGCTTAAAAAAGGCGACTTTGATTTTGTATGGCGAGAAGCTACTGTTGCACTTTTGTGCCCCGTATTTGCAAGCGCAGTGACTCCTCTAACCAGAAACTTTGTGCTGCCAGCTCTGCTGGGCCCCGTATCGTTTTAATACACGCGACAATCGAAACAATGAGAGAGCAGCAGCAGTTTTGATTCGAGCAGATAAGACAAGGTACGAATTTTAAATTTTCGAGAGGCGAACGTTGGCGTTTAAAGGCACCGCTCCACGAATTTCCTTGCTGCAGTTGACAACCCTCGTACCACAATGCGGATTTCCTTTTACTTGGCTAACTTTTTTTCATCCGCTTGAAACTGTTTTTCTCTCCCCCCCCCCACCCGCTCTCTCTCTCTCTCTCTCTCTCTCTCTCTCTCTCTCCCCCTCTCCCTCTCCCTCTCTCTCTCCCTCTCTCTCGTTCTCTCACAGTGTTATACTCATATTCTCAGACATACATTTGTCACAAAGCTCTGTAGATCAAAGGTCTTCAAAGCTGAGTGCGCACAGATGTGCGGACATTTTCTTTTACTTACCTTTTCTCCCCTCCGCTGTTACTCTGCCTGTTTCATTCTTTTTTTCTTTCACTGCAATTAGACAGGGTCACAGAAAAGGGCATCGGTAGCAACGGACAGAAAACTGTGTCAAGTAAATCAGAAGCGCAATGTCGAGCATAGAGACGGTTTGCTGCTCGGTGCAGACTTGCGCGACCACCCCACCGAGTCCCGTAAGCCGAAAGGAGAGCAACGCAGGCCCTTTATGTGGTGATGGGAGGCACACCTGAAGCCGCGAGGTGGCTGCGAGATTCTTTAAAACCACAAACTGCCTTTCATATCCTCTCCCTCCCTCCCTCCTCCTCCTACCCCCCCCCCTCTCTCCCTTCCCCCACTAGCAATCGCGGCGCCCCGCGCAAAGAACCAGCCGGCGAAAAGTGGAATTGACGAGATGTAAACGACGTACTTCCCACCCCAAAAAACTCCCCGCCACAATCTACCTCACAAAATGCACGGAGAAGCAACCTGAAAAACCCTTTTCACGGGCGCAGCTGTCGTCTGCAGTCACTGCAGTGGCTACAAAGAGAGCGAAGGAGATAGGGAAAATGAGAGAGATAGAGAGAGAGAGGGGGGGGGGGGGGGGGAAGAGATGAAAGGAAGGAGCGTCAACCTCGCAGGAAGGGTAACAGGCAAAAAGCACGTTGCAATTTTTTAATATGGAAATACCACAGGGTGGAACGAGATGGAAGGCAGAGGCAGGGCGAAATGTTTTCATATGTCGGATCAAATGGAGGAAGAGGGGCGGTTGAGGGGGAGGCTGTGGCGGGGTCCGGATATTAACCTCTCAATGTGTGTGTGATTGTGCGTGCGTGCGTGTGTGTGTATGTGTGTGTGTGTGTGTGTGTGTTCCCTGTCACACACGGATAGCTGTCTTCACCGATACTACAAACAAAGGTGCATTAACAACTTTCAGTCGTTCACTTCCCTTAGCTGCTTTTGTCATATGATTATGGCAGATATGTGGATAAGCATAGCTTCAATGTTAGGGGGACAATCTGTTCACACATTTGGCAGCACTGCTCAAAAATAAAATATAATCAAGGAACTGGACCGTATTTCTTTTACACGCTAACGTTCTCAACTAACGAACTTACACATATTTTTAACTGTAACTGCAATTTACCCAAGGGCAGAAAGCAAATCAAAGGTAAATGTAACATACCTTTTTGAATCAATGTTCTAGTTGACTGTAGTCACTCAATTAAAAGCCTCGATTCATTGTGTTTTGAATGCAACTTGTGGAACTGAGAGTTTCAGTTTATTTCAACGTACGATTTTGAAAAGTAGTTCCATTTATTCTTAAGTTCTTGGTCAGTTAATATTGAGTAACTGCATTGTAGCGCACCCTCAGAAACAACTTTACATGCTGCTTGCCAAGTTACAACTGTTGACACAACACTTCCCGTCAAAACTCTATACAAAACCAATCAAAGGTCTAATGTATATTAGAAAAACAGAGCAATTTGATTTTTGTGAGTTGAGAAATAAAAATAAATTTCTTTCTACGTCTTCCTCTTTACATACTGATTAAAATAACTTAAAAAACTAAATTAAACTCCGCCAGAACACGCCAGGAAGACCGAACGGAACCGACCGGTCGTCGTGTCATCCTCAGCCCACAGGCGTCACTGAAAGCGGATAGGGAGAGATTTGTGGTCAGCACACTGCTCTCCCGGCCGTATGTCAATTTACGAGACCGGAGCCTCTACTCAATCAAGTAGCTCGTCAGTTTGGCTCACAAGGGCTGAGTGTACCTCGCTTGCCAACAGCGCTCGGCATACCGGATGGTCACCCATCCAAGTGCTAGCCCAGCCCGACAGCGCTTAATTTCAGTGACGAGACTGGAACCGGCAAGACCGTTGGCGTTACCATAAGTTGGATTTTTTTAATTGATTGTAAATACATGAAACTGCAGCCAGTCACTTTTTTGAATAGTTATTTGTAAAGTATTATTAAAAACAATATATGATTTTTGAGAGTTGACAAATAATAATAATTTTTTTCTACGTCTTTCTTTTTGTGTGCTTATTACAATAAATCGGATTTATATATATTGAACGTAAATACACAAAACTGCAAGCAGCCGATTTTTGAATAGTTATTTATTATTCCATGAACCGGTTTTGGAACATTTTCAGGTTCATCTTCAGGTGGTATTCCGGAAGTTACATATCTATTTCTAGCACAATGCTGGGTGCTGGCTCTGTGACAAGAAGATGGAACATGCTTTAATGTATCGACATGACTATAGTTTATTTGTCGATATGAATGCAAAATTTAGTTTTGTACTTACTGTAACCGTACGGTTGGCCTTTTTCTGTTAGTGTCCAAATTAGCTGTACCACATGAAATAATTATTTTGAAATATTTTAATTTAGTGTCGTAACTAAAAAATGAAAGTTAAAAATCACTACTAGGTGGTTGTGGATACGAAAGAATCACGTAATGATCATTATCTACTCAAACTTTGCTTAAAAAATAAGACTATGATGATTTGCTGAAGTTTTGCACGCCAAAATTATTAGTACACCTTATCGCTATCGCGCCGCACATGAGATAAAAATATTCCTTGAAACTAATACCATACATTAAATAGATTATAACACGATATCGGTTGCCTCAAGGAAAAATATAATGTCCAGTCACAAAACGTTTAGTTGATAATAACACCCAAAAGTAGCAGTGAAGGAAGTTGCAACCGAAGATATACACTTGAAGAGAACCGGTAGTTACTGGATGATCTCGTCCTCGTCTCTTCAAAATTTCCAGTTTTACCCAGCAGTATTTCCATCTCGCTTCGTCCTTTTGCTTAGAAAGTCGTAACGTCCTCTCTACGCCATAACTGACTTTATCACTGATACCTTTCACTCTAAATTTTAATCCCAGCTTTCAATCTTTCTTTTATTACCTGTCTTTCTCCTTTTGCTTCCATTAGCAAGCGCAACGTCAGAACTATCTCTACGGAGACTGTACTTTCCGTAAATCAAACTGATGGTCATATAACAAATCCCCAAATTTCCCCTTTGATTCTTCAATGAATTATTCTTGTCAGAAACCTGAATGCATGAGATGATATTCTTAATCCGGCAGGAAAGGGTCAGTGAGTGATTAGGTGCTGGGAACATTAAACCTCAAAACATAATTCAGCACTCTTTATTAAAACACTGTCAACGATCTTGTCGCAGTGGTAACGGCGATCCTCATCAGATCACCGAAATTGAGCGCTGTTAAAACATTTATCAAAGAACAAGTGGCCCAAAACAATGCAGGATTAACCAAGATGGAAAATTTAAAACAGTTACTATGCACCCTGTATCAATATTAAAATCTTGTAAGCAATTATTACGTACCTCATTAGTAAAAAGGTTACTTTCATGAAACGCTTATTAACGAATTTCTCAACTGTTACAGGACTTTTATTTGGCGATTATTTTCAAACATTACAGGTTGGTTTTCAAACCCGGTCTGCTGAGGTCTGAATGTCAGGCACTTTCAGAACAGCCTTTGCAGGTCAGTCAGACTTTTGACAGATTCGTTCATAAGCGCTTTATGAAATTTAAAATAATTGCTGGTTCCCTGTCAGCAAGATGTTGAAACTGGAAAAAGCTTACAAGGTTAAGGTAAACAACTTTTCTCCAACACTCACAGTCACACAACTCTCTACGTAGACTGGTTGATCTATGACAGTTTTAAGTACAATACCCTGACAATTAATCACATCCAGATGTAAGATAACGCAAAAAAATAAGTCGGCATACTGCAGCTACATCGCAGCTGTCGCGGCCCCACGGCCTGCATCAAAGGTATCATCATAGTAATAAAAAAAATTAATAATTCAGTTACGTGGTAATCAAGTAACTGTTATAACGGCCAGCGACCCGTTTCAGAACCGGAAGGAAGATCTTCGATGCTTTAAACATGACGCAAGCCACTTCAAGCAATCAATGCGATAGCCAGGTAGCTGTGCATAATATTCACTTGAAACAACGGCATAGCCGCCCTTTATATGAGGAGGTAAACAGTCAGTAAGCTATAAATATTTACATTACCTAAAGCAACAGTACAGAATTTTAATTTTGGAGGCAGCAACCTCAAAAATGGTTCAAATGGCTCTGAGCACTATGGAACTCAACATCTGAGGTCGTCAGTCCCCTACAACTTAGAACTACTTGAACCTAACAAGCCTAAGGACATCACACACATCCATGCCCGAGGCAGGATTCGAGCCTGCGACCGTAGCGGTCACGCGGTTCCAAACTGGAACGTCTAGAACCGCACGGCCACAACGGCCGGCGCAGCAACCTCAAGCACAGGGATATCGAACGCTGTTTTGAATCATGTAACCCCTATCTCACAATAACGGCGAACTGCTGGTTTTCAGTTTGAGAAAAATAAGTAACCCAATATCGTAAGTAACAACAGAATCGGCTAGAGCCATGAAGTAACAGGTTACTGCTAATGACGCGGTCTCTCAGATCTCAGCAGACAATCGCGCCATAACAACGTGATGAAATTTAAGCCTTCATTTGAGGTTCAAAACCTTTGAAATGAAAGGAGTACAATAGTATGTGAAGAAGTGATATGGAGGAAAGCGCGCCTCAACACAAGCACGTAATGACGTCTACAGCAACCACAGTTAATAATAATAATAATAATAATAATAACAATAATTGTGTGGCGCCTGTATATGAAGACAGACCCTAAGGATCACACAGTTTAGTCATGTAAAACTTACCTAAGGACTGCTCTAAACACAAAGGATTAAATATAGTAACGGTACAAAAACATTCACCTTCTGAGATATCGACAGTCGCAACAGTTAGATAGTCGCAAACGTACCACGAAAACACCACACGTTTAAGATCTCCACAGCAAATGTTTAAGTCAGCTGTCGAAGCCTAAATTGTACCAGCCATGGTTTTGATGGTTCAGAAACTTAACGCTGTGGCTGCATGAAACTTATGACGTGGATCATACACATGAAAGAAGCAACGCAAAGCTACTGGAAATTGACTGTCCTAAACGGTATAATCGCTGCACACATATGCAAACAATATAACCGCTCGCTGCAATTGTGTGCATCTTATAATAGTAAAACATTAAAACATTTTAATAAATCTCGAAATGCCACTAATGACTATGCAACTTCTGTATTCAGTGTAGGTACACAATAACGATTCCTGGTCAACAAAATGCTGACTCATTAGAGACCGACGAAATTCACAGATCTGTTGCTGATCCAGAAAGCGCAGTCGTGAACGAATCCACAGTGCGTCCACTCAACAAACCTCACGTCAAAATTGACAGCCACAACAGACCGCACAGTACCCAGTCTCAGTTGCCGCTTTCGGCACTGTTCAGCCGAAAGGATAAACATCCACTGCCTCGGTCTTGCACTCGCTGCCACGCGCTGCCTCACATGTTTACACTTACGGCGTACCTATCATCCAACTCCAACTGCCTTCACTCGGCCCGCTCCGACAAATTAAAATCTCATTTTCCCGGCAACTTTCATGACTCTCTTGCAGCCAGATATCATCATTTACAGATATTCCAGCCTGCTAACCTCTAATGATATCGGTACAGATAGCGCACGGCACAGTTTCGACTTACTCGCCCCAACCCAAACGGTATTCCATGGAAGATACTTTTCCGAACGCTTGATGTTATGCTTCCAGTCTCGCAGACTCCATACGCGAAAGTAGCGCGCTGTAGACGCCCTTGATGCCAAGCATTCCTATTGGATCGTAATACTGAATTTCACGGCATGGTTGACCCCTTTCGACAAGCCAGCCACATTAGCGCAATTCTGGCTCTCGCAGCTTGGCCTGAGAGTTCGGCCAGCGGCGCTTGTATGTTTGGTGGTGATGACGTCATCCAAGATGGCGGCGATGACGTCATCCAATATGACAGCCGTGACGTCATTCAAGATGGCAGATTTTGGCGGGAAGGTTAAATTTTGGCGGGAAGATGGGGCAACTGGCCTACCTCCACTAACCTAACCCCCCTTGCCCAGAAAAATGGCGTAAAGTTCAAATTCCAACATGATAATGCGAAACATCCCACTTATCTCTACTAAGCAAAGAAAATGGCGGGAAAAAGGACTTATCTTTATTATTTAACCAATTTCAAGCAGGTCTGGACTCCAAGTGGCTTAATTCATATCATCGCCATCAGAGGACGCCACCATGACGTCAGATCATGACGCAAGTACCGTCATTCAAGATGGCTGCACCCAGTGAGGTCACCGCGAGCTTCAGAGCCCAACTGGCTTAGTTAATATTGGTGCCACTAGAGACCACTCTCCTGATGTCAGATAATGGCACAACTACCAGTATTCAAGATGACAGCACCCACTGTGTTCACCGCGAGATCCATAGCCCAACTGACTTAGTTCAAATCGTGCCGACCATATCGCTGTAAATCGAACTTACCGAAAGCATTAAATGCATTTGAGATTTTGCGAACTGGTCTCTTTATTTTGTGGCAAGTTCCTACGGGACAAAACTGCTCATCAGTTCCTAGGCTTACACACTACTTAATCTAACTCACGCTAAGGATAACACACATACCCATGCCTGAGGGCGGACTCGAACCTCCGACTGGGGAAGCCGCGTGAACCATGTCTAGGCGCCCGAGACCGCGCGGCTATCCCGCGCGGCAGGTCTCTTTGTAAAAAAATTCCTCGCACTGCGGGCTGGAGCGCAAAGGCATTGTCGGTGCCACACGATGTAGCTTCTCCACTGCCGGTACTATTCGGCACCTCTGTCTGAACTGACCCTCCCTTATTTCACAATGGCGCTTCTCCTGCGTTATCGCGACTAGATAGTCACTGCGCATTTCCCTTGCTCCCCACCACGTCGCCACTACTCTGCTCGCGAGCAAGAGCCTGAGCAGGCGTGGCGCGAGTGATCACGCTCAAAATCAGCAAATTGTTAACCCTGATCTAAGCTATCATTATAATATTATAATTATATTCTACCATCCCACATGAACTTTCTACAGACTCCAATCCACTGTATTCTTTGTATACTGATAATCTGCAAAACCATCCTTCCTCCCAAACAACAGTGCCTACGCAAGGGCGGCAGTAGTTGGAAGGGGGAGGACGACACGAACCAAGCAACCACTCAGGGTGGTAGGTTTTGGGGTGGAAAAATCTTAAATATCGATATGCAGAACGAAATTTTCACTCTACAGCGGAGTGAGCGCTTATATGAAACTTCCTGGCAGGTCAAAACTGTGTTCCGGACCGAGACTCGAACTCGGGACCTTTGCCTTTCGCGGGCAATGGTGGAGCACTGGTCGGCAAAAGGAAAAGGTCCCGAGTTCGAGTCTCGGTCCAGCACACAGCCTTAATCTGCCAGAAAGTTTGAATATCAATATGGTTTCAAAATGAAGAGTTAAGAGCAACAATGAAAGTTTTGCTTAAATGAAGAAATGCAAGAGTAAGCTGGAAATGAAGACAATTCATAAGATCTAGTGTCTTACTGGAAATTATGCACGGTATTGAGAAACAGGTGACAAATGATGTGCTGGAGTTGGTCACCTTGGGTGCCTCTTTTACAATGCCAAAGCTTGCCACAGTCACTGTTGCCAACTGAGCTTCTCCCGTGGGCCTTCACAACACTTGTAGTTACCCACGTCATCTAGAAAGCCCCTACAGAAACAAAAAAACTTTGCAATAGAGAAATAAAGATTAATATCAATGTCCGCAGCTCGTGGTCGTGCGGTAGCGTTCTCGCTTCCCACGCCCGGGTTCCCGGGTTCGATTCCCAGCGGGGTCAGGGATTTTCTCTGCCTCGTGATGACTGGGTGTTGCATGATGTCCTTAGGTTAGTTAGGTTTAAGTAGTTCTAAGTTCTAGGGGACTGATGACCATAGCTGTTAAGTCCCATAGTGCTCAGAGCCATTTGAACCAGCCATTAATATCAATGTATGGTGGCCTAAAAGCTTACACACTAATAACGGTCACAGGAAAACGCTTTGTAATAAATACACCTGCCTGTCGTGTACTGTAGTCTTTTGAATCTAGACTTTGGGAGTAAGTGGCGTCTACATTACTTTCGATCTGCTTTTACTGCTTCGTCTGTAACTTCTTTCAAGTTTTTTCCTCATTCCCTTTTCTTTCTCGATCTTTGAAGGCATAATCAACAGATGTTATTATGATATGAAAAACCCTATCAATCCTTATTTTGGAGCATGGCCAACTGAACTACACGCTAATTAACCAGTATCGTCGTATTTCACACTGTTCGCAATCCAACAGCTTTATTAAGAATTTTCGCTACAGTAAAAGAGAGTGCTTTCGAAATCGCTTATTTTGAGCCATAAATCGTGGTCGTGCTGTGTCGGAAAGCATTCCTGATACGCGACCATAGAAGCTTTTACCTTTTTGTACTACGGACAGTGAGCCGTCCCGCAGCTCGCGATGGTGGTGTTTGTACGTTTCCACCCTCGTTTAGTTGGCATGGTTGCAGTTGTATGTCTTCTTTCGCAAACCTTGCCTGTCCGCTAGTGGCAGCAGCGGCGGTTATAGATATGTAGTAACTGTTGCTCTATCTTTGGGGTGACGTCGTTGTTTTCCCGGGTCATGTGAGTGGGCCAGTTCGGTGGAGGAGCCAGGTCCGCGCAGTGCCAGAACACGCCGGGACCGTTGGCAGCTCACATGGACTGTCGGATGGAAGGGCTGTGGTCACGAGGCTGCACAACTTCGTCGTAAACCGGATCCAGCAAGCCTTAAGAAGAGTGCATTTCCATCCAAGTACAGAAACGTTCACCATTGTGATATCCCGCGAATCTCCAGGGACTTGGGTTCGTGTTGCTGCTCGTAGTGCCGCCGAGGCGAAAAGCAGCGATGGAGAGCTTGGGAAAGGCGGATCTGAGTAGCTTTCCTCAACTTCTTATTACTATTTACTGCGTTCAACTTGTTACAATTTGTTAAGTTCAACCAGCGGTAATTTTTCTTGCCTGGTTGCCGCTAACGCCCCAGTTGTCTGCCCTGAGGTTAGTGTATGTAACGCCAGTGTACATTTCCTCGCCTCGCCGCTGCTTTCCGGTAAGGCGTGTAGTTTTGACAGCTTTTCTTGATTGTGATTTCTGTACTCTGGTGGTAATGATTCCTTTCTCGTTCCGGGGGCTCTAAACACAGTATTCTTGACGTAGAGCAAACCGCCGGTCCCAGTTCAAAAATGGTTCAAATGGCTCTGGGCACTATGGAACTTAACTGCTGTCATCAGTCCCCTAGAACTTAGAACTACTTAAACCTAACTAACCTAAGGACATCACACACATCCATGCCCGAGGCAGGATTCGAACCTACGACCGTAGCGGTCGCGCGGTTCCAGACTGAAGCGCCTAGAACCGCTCGGCCACTCCGGCCGGCTGCCGGTTCCGGATTTGGCGTATTGTTCCATCGTTGCATTTGGTTTATAGGACGTCAGGTAGCTTCAGCAAGATTATCATTAGTCATTCGTTAGACGGCGCTAGTCTGAGTTACCATCTTGTGAAGTGAATGCAACTCTTGGCTGCCTATCTCATCGCTCGGAAAGTGTTTGTTGCCGGACCTTCTCAGAGGTCGATTCCTGGAGCACCGTCTGGATCAATTGCTTGTTTTTGTAAATTAACTTTTGCTATTGTATTTGCTGTTGTATACCAGGTTTCAAAATCTTTTTTTATATTATTGCCGTTCCTGGCGTGTAAGGCTTCAGCCGTGATTGTGGTCATTTGCCTTAAAACTCTAATTTGGTATTTGTATTTTAGCAGTAAGCCTTAATACATTATTTACTGCCGTTCCTGCCGTCTGATGCCGTCTGATGTGTTTGTGGTGACTTGCCTTTAATATTTCAATACCTGTAATTTGTAAGTTGCAGCGAGTTTTAAACAATTCTTAATTTATGCCATTCCTGGCGTGTTAGGCCTTCTGCCCAGATCACAGTGGCTTGCTTTTAAAATATTATCTGTTGTATCTGTATTTAATGGCGATTTGCTAAATTGTAACTCACTGGAAACGCTATTATTTACACAGTTGTTTATTCCTTCATTAATAACGTGTGGTATTTTTTTTTATTGTTGACTCTTGAATTACTGGTTTAAAATAAATTGTGCGTAATTGTAAAGGCAACCAATAGTAACTGATTACGGCCCCGTCCACATTCGTAACCTAATTCTGCCTTCCCTAGACTACCACCAGGTCTCAGACAGCGGATGCCTTCATTCTGATGTGTAGTGTAATAGAAAACAGCAGTAAGCCAAAACAGGAGGTACGTTGCTGAATGAAAGAATTGTTTCTCAGACTCTTTCATGGGGGAAAAAGACTAATGCGTGGTGTAGCATTTGAGACAGTGGAGTCGGGGGACTTAACATCTAAGGTCATCAGTTCCCTAGACTTAGAACTGCTTAAACCTAATCAACCTAAGGGCATCACACACATCCATGCACGAGGCAGGATTCGAACCTGCGACCGTAGAAGCAGTGCGGATCCGGACTGACGCGCCTAGAACCGCTCGGGCACAGCGACCGGCTGGATCAGCGAAGTCGTACATGAATTCTCTAACGTCTGAACAAGAGAAATGTAAGGCACGTGTGCATCGACATAATTGATTTTAGTTTTGATTTATTTATGAACGTTGTGCTTTTTCATTTATTTAGTTGATAAGGATTTGTTGTAAGACAGGCCTACTTTTGCTTTGTCCAACGGCGAAATACGTTGCAAATGCTACTCGCCTGTGTAAGCCCAATGTTGGATGTGCTATTTGACATTGTATAGCCTGTTTCCTTTTTTGTTCCTCAGACTTACGATGCTGCTCTGAACTCGTTGTTGTAATTCGGAACATTTCGTGTCTTCTGCAACTTCTATCAAATATGCGATCTGCCGTCATTCAGGACTGCGCTGAACACTTGTTCGGGCCCAGTGAACAACTGTGCACTTATTTTTTTGTGTGTAACTGTTATACATCGTAAACGTTGTCGTCGTTTCATTGACTGGTATCCTGTACTTGGCTCTGGTCTGAAAGAATTGCTGACCTCAAAAGATTGATTAGTAAGTGTCATTTGTGAAAAAAAAGGACATGGATGAATGACATTCTGAAAAAGGTTGATTAGGTGTCAAAATGCAAGGAGGGCTTTGAGGGTGTGGGTGGCAGCGCTTGGAAGTTTCGCATGGGGCGGCCAAACCCCAGGAGTGGACCCTGTTCTTACATCTGTTCTATTCCAACCGAGCTACAGATCCGGTTCTAATGGCTTCATCGTCACCGAAACACTGACCACTAATCTCATTTCCTTATTTTACGCGAAGAATCGGGTCAATAGTTGGGCGATTTTTCCCTCGAAATAATAAGTATCAGTATTACATTTCCCGAAGAACCTCAACACCGTATTGTAGTTGTCTGACGAAAATATGTTTCCGCAGACCATGTGCTGGAAATTACGTGTGGGCTGGCGGGCGGTCGCCACGGAAACGCCGCCGCCGCACCACCGTTCGCGGTGTTGGCGGGTCGCGCAAAATATTTTCGGTCGCCGGTCGTCGGCAGCGGTGCGGGAGGCGGCCCACAGCCGGATATTACCCCTCGGCAAGCTTGTCAGCACCAGTGAGGGGGTGGGGGAGGGGAAGGAGAGGGGGAGGGGGGAATTCCGCATCGACTCCGCCACTGCGCGATTGAAACATGACCACGGGTTGAGAACTGCTCCGGGATTAAACACAAATACCAACATTGAATTTCTTTTACTCTCTGTTCGTAATACGCTATCTATTGTGCAGCCTTTGAAGCGTATTATTGATCTATGGCAAGTGAACGCTCTGAACCTTTCTCCGTTCTTCCGCTGTCGTTGACGAGGCCGTTGACCAGACCAAGGCGGTTCCTTACGCTAGAAGCCTTATACTCTCGTTGCTGATGTTTCCTATACAGAACTAGGGGTCCGCGAGATTTTCATTACTAATCCAAGACGCTAACAAGACCTCATTGACTGCCTAAGCCACCAATACTCAACATTATTGGCTACCGGCAAGACTTCGACTATCTAACGGCCAGAGCGACTCACTCCAGCGTGGCACCGTTCACACCATTACAACGCACAAAACGATTTGAGACGTTCATAAATTTTTGTATGTTACTGTCAGATGATTTTCATTACTACTTATAACATTTCTCTAACTACTCGTAATAATGGGGTTGTTTTACTCGTCGTACCTGGCAATCTGTCGCAACCTAAGTCCCGAAACAGTAAAAAAAAAAAAAAAAAAAAAAAAAAAAAAAAAAAAAAAAAAAAAAAAAAATTAAGTTATTTTTTAAAATAATTAATCCTGTTTTTGGTTTCCACTGAAGATTTTATTATAATCTCAAATTAATCAAAAGTATCTTGACAAATCTGAAATAAGTTGTAATATACTTACAATAATGAAATAAATCATGAACAACGAGCTACATGCTTTCTGTCTAAAATCCCAAACCAGACTGACTCCTACACCAATGTGGCTATCCCTATATATATATATATATTCTAAACAATTCCGAACAATCCTCGGCACTGTTTCAAATCATTTTTCGATTAATTAACATTTAAAACTCTCATCCTAAAACAAATGTCACATTTTTAAAGATTACCTAGATTCTTATATATTAAATACATGACTGAATTCTAATCCTTATATAAGCTGAAGCAAGTATAAACGCTTAGGTATCAAATGTTAACAATATACCTGTTATTTTTACTAATTACAGGAGATTCAGATCATATAAAATGTTCCTACCAATTAACAGACTTTTAAACATTAGTGTAATTAAGATTCCGCAATCATTTCCTTCGTAACTTTTTCACAAGTACATATTTCCGTACATCTCTATGTCAGAAAATACTGTTTATGGTTAAAATTCATGCGTTTTTATTAGTTTAATTGGACTGTTACGTTTCATACTTCCTAGCAACCACAATGATGAGAGGCCATTTATAGTTATACAAATTCCTGTTTTATGTTCATTTAACAGATAATAAGTAATGAATTTGTAAGTTTTGGTGTGCACGCAGCAGAGCAGACTCTAATCGAGGAATAAGATTACTGTGATGGTGCTACTTCAGCTACATGAAGACGCACATCACACAATGGTGAAGTATGTAACTGATGCGTGTTGTGTTTCACGCTCACATACATCGATCAACACCCTCCAATGATTTATCATAACCTGCATAGTCGTCCAGAGAGAATCAGCAACTGTACTGATATTTAAAACAATTCCTATTTATTCTTAAGTCTCATTCGCATATTTTTAATTACATAACATGTTTCGATCCCTTTGTATCATCTTCAGATCTAAAAGAAAGAGAAACGTAAATATATACCTTCTAATATTTTATAATAAGTAGAAAAGAATTTTGCATAAATGTTAATTTACGTAGTTAGTTACAACAGAAACCCGATTGTCTGCGTAAGAACCTCATAGACTACTACGATTGCAGCTGCGGTCAATGCAGTAAATTGGTATCTGGCGGAGGCAGGAGTGAGGGAGGGGAAAGGGGACAGAGAAGAGGGAGGGGAAAATGGAGTGAGGGTGACTGGGAGAGGAGAAAGGAAGCGGGTTCAAATGGTTCAAATGGCTCTGAGCACTATGTGACTTACCTTCTGAGGTCATCAGTCCCCAAGAACTTAGAACTACTTAAATCTAACTAACCTACGGACATTACACACATCCATGCCCAAGGCAGGATTCGAACCTGCGACCATAGCGGTCGCGCGGTTGCAGACTGTGGCGCCTAGAACAGCTCGACCACCCCGGCCGGCAGAGACGCCATGTCACTAATCGTGCGGCCCCTCCCGACGGAGGTTCGAGTCCTCCCTCGCGCATGTTTGTGAGTGTTGTCCTTAACGTTAAGTTAGTTTAAGTAGTGTGTAAGTCTAGGGACCGATGACCTCAGCAGTTTGGTCACTTAGGAATACACACACATTTGAACATTTGAACTATCTTCGTCAGACAAATTCGGCCGCATCAGTAGTGGAAAATCAATCATTCGTAAACCCGGTAACGGAAGTCGTTACAAAAAAACTGAATCGCAATTTCTTTTCTGTTATTTATGTGGGGACCGTTCGAAAAGCAATTCGTGAGGTTGAATGCGTCAGCTGTTCAGTTCACGGTAGGGAAATCTGTCGCAGTAATTCCGAATTACGTTTTTATCGTGCATGCACAAGTGACTCGATTTAGAGGCTTAGAGCAACAGCCGGGTCTACAAAAAATAAATCAGGATAATGAATTGCGATGCAAATATAATATCGTCCGATAAAATAAGCTGTCCAAAATTAATCACGTTAATGTATTTGATATTGCGGCTTTCCATAATGCTTCTAGAGCGCCGTTAGCGTTGTCTTCCGGTGATTGATCCTGTTCATTTCGCACAGAAAAATTTGGACATGCGTAATTAAAAAATATGCATAATTCGTGAGGTACGGTCCATACGCAAATTTGGTTAATGAAACTCATGCTAATAGGTGCGTCATTGCTTAAATTAGGAAGACTGCTGATGTATTACACACGGTTTTTATGAGATAATTACGTGACATGCTATTAAAATCAAACTGTCGCTAATTAAGTTATTTAAGCTGAATCATAATGTAGAAGCGCAGTAAACGAAGGTACTCCTTGCCGAAGTTTTACACTCGTCTCATAAATATTAATCAGATAAGGGCACAGTAGACTGTAAAAATAATAATTACAAGGTTTTTTGTAGACATTTTCATCTAGTTATGATGTTCCGGAGTTTAGAGTTCCGGTTGAACAGCGACGAGTCATCGGATACGACATGTTAGTAACATTCAAAACAATTTGCTTTCATTACGTTTTAGTTCTTTGCCTGTACGTTCTCCTATTTGCTTCTACTGCATGCGCTAAACACTTTTCCGGTCTTTCCGCGTCTTTCTTGATCTGTCTAATAATATTTTCCGTGTTGGTTGGTAGTTCATTTATAGTTTGGCATTATATTACCTTGTGATATAGTCTCTCCATTTATTTTCGTTGAAACTTTTAACTCCCACTTCATCTTTGACTGCAGTTCCTCATTCTGCCTAAATGTCAGCAGCCATAAGATCTTCTCAGAAGCCTCTTCCCTCAGCTTATACTATGCGCTCATTTGCAGCGGTGGCATATGTTATTGATGCTACTTCCACTGTCCTCTTGTTATTGCTGCGGTTTTGAGCCTGAAGACCTCATTACCTCATTACCTCATCACCTCTGAGGAAATGTCGTCCACTTCAGAGCTCTGCCAAATTCTTCTCGCAGTTTCATGTCTCCTAGCTCACCTTGATCTACTTTCTCTTCTCTTTCTACACTATTGGCTTCAAATTCATTTCCCTTTAACTTTCCTATAGCCTGCATTTACTTAACCCCTAGTGATGCTTGCTTCTACACTCTTGCATTTCAAATCTGGCCATTGTTGCTTTGCCATTTTGTACTTCGAGTCAGTTACATTCCTTAGCCATCTGTATTCCCTTTCCGTTGTTACATTGTTGGAGTTTTTCTCTTTCCGTTAGGTATAGTTCCTGAGGCATAAACTGTTGTGAAAATTTCCAGTAACGGGTCGCGAGAACGTCATGTCTGCTGAGTGGGACCTTGGCTTTGATTAGCCTGCCAGATCAGTCTTTCAGGCTGTCACTCTCTTCTGGCAGGATGTAATCGTACTCTTGCGTCTGTGAACATCTCGTCATCTGAATGTATCTGACACTGGAGGCCTTTAAGCTCTGTACGTTTGAAGAGTAGTTAATTTTTTGTGACGATGGTGCTGCGGGTCAAATGTCCAAATTCCTTACAGTTTCTTAGATACTGATCCTCAAGTCTGCATTGCTTAATACTCGTGGTTATCTTCGGCTCAGAGTCCACAATTCGAGAATTATGCGGCTTCTATTGGTTAAGGACATGTCATCAGCGTGTAACATCGTCCAAGGATTCTGTGTCTAAATACTTGTTCTCACTGTGTCCATACAATTCATTGGTAACACAGAAAATTAACGAAATGATCTTTCAACAGTAGTGCGCGTGTCATGAGAAGCAATTCTAAAGTTATATAGGTAATGGTAGCCCGAAGTGCGAACTTTCTGGTAAGGATCACATTTAAGTAATGAAATATCATATCACTGCAGCATTACTTTTTCTTCATTATCTCTCTTATTGCATTAAAGAGGGGGTATTATAGGAGGGCTATTCGTTTATTAAGGTCTAATCGCTCGATCTCATTTGTACTAAGGTTTCAGTACACGCGAGGTGCCTATTTACTTTCACTGTCCTGTGTGGAATGGGTAAGTTCTAATAAATGTTCACCAGCCTGCAGTCCTCTATAGTTGTTGTCCCCTGTGCATAAAACAGAACGTAGGTCGTGAATCCGTTATCTTGAGGCTGTAAGAAAATCTTAGCGAGGAACTGATCTGATGTGAATAATTAAATTTCCAATTGGTTCGTTTATATGGGATGCCACTCGCTTTTTATTGGCAGAACACGAGAAACTACACAATTAAATTCCACTTTAGAGTCAGAAATAATTTCCGTTCTACAGTAAAATAATGAACTACGTATTTCTGTGATTGCTATCACACTCTTCCCAACTACATATCCATATAACCATACATTGCTAATAAAGTCTTAACCTGATGTCGACTGCAGCAGACAACATGTCTGCCTCCGAGGCTACCCAGCCAGCTCCCACATTTACAAACCATAGGCATTGCAAATTAAGTCCCATCTGTTACCACGGCAGACAACATACTTGTCCTCCGACACCAACTAGACATTTATATTTCAGTCTTAACTGATACAGACCGCGGCAGACAACATGTCTGTCCTCCGAGACTGCCGAACCAGCTCTGATCTTACAGCCGAACCACTTCGCCCACCATCCAAGTTAGGCGCGATCCGTGGATCACAGAAGAGCTTCGTCTGTTTTTCGCTTAGGAGTTTATTATTCTGCTGATTATTAATACTTGTGAAATAATGGAATGATAACACGCTATTGACTGGTGCTTTAATGTGACATGCAAGTAAATATGGTATTTAGTTTGTCTAATATTAATAACAGGGGATTATCATTTTTGTGCGCAACTTCTGATCGCAGCAGCCAATCGCGGAGAAGGACCATAATTTAGGTGGTATTTCTCACCATAGCCGTACCGAGCACACTATCTGACATCGGTACCTCACACCACATTAAGTCATTTTGCCACATCTGCCTTCTCAACTGCTCTAAGAAGAGCTTCTTGTATCTGAATGTGATGGCTGTAAAGCCAGAAATATTACACATTCCCCTCCTTCTGAGATTTCCCAAAATTGGGATGTTCTTGCAGACAACAGTCAATTTTGGAAATAAACTAGTTTTTACTCAATTTTTTTTAAAACGTTTTGCAGTTATCATGTCTCAAAAGCCATACCATTTCACTACACTTCTAATTTTTTTTTTCAAAAGTTGAATCTACTAATTTTTCATTCTCAGATTATTAGTATAATTTATATGATCATAGAGTTAATTATTTTGCCATTAGAAAAAACTGATTATTATCCTCAATAAATTCGTGTATCACATTATATCCCAAAATCATTAATCTTAAGCAACACATTCTATAGTAATTACATTACTCTTTTAATAGTAAAGATTTTCAAAGTAGCGTTATCCTGCTCCTTGATGTTGTTGATGGTCTCTTTTTTTTAATCTTACAATCAGTAATTTCTGCTAGAGTACTCTATAGGAGACCGCTGTCTCCTAGTCACTTTCCAATCAATCAGAAATTCTCTACACCTGTTAAGTTACTATAGGTGTATTGTCGTCCATTAAAGTCAACAAAACATCTCTCGTGAAGAATTTGCAGTGTTGCTCACTTTTGGCACATTGCCATTCTTTAAACTGTCCAACTGCTATACCACTACTGCCGTTCATTAAATTCGTCAAAATATTTCTCGAGAAGTTACATTGCTACTCAATTACTATCGGTGTATTGCCGTTCTTTCAATTCGGTGAAATATTCTTTACACTTTTCCTCAGATCTGCACTTATTTATAACTGAATGCGTCATAAAGATGTCCACTTCAAATGGTTACTAATAAACTAATCACAGCAACTAAACATTTCACAAATACTTGGAAACGGAAGAACATCAGCGCACACCTTTTAGCAGGACATAAACAAGTAGTAGCACACAGCAGCAACCCATACCAATGATTCTGTTGTCCATGATGTGGTCTTTCATTATGAAACTCCGGGCTTTCCGAAGTGGTGTTCAATAACTACGAGTCCATTCTCCTATCTCCAACCTCAACATACCGCTCCAGTACAGTTCCATGAAAGAATACAAAATACCTTAAATTACTATCCTAAAAATTTTAAACAAATTTTAAATAAACAAGTTTTCATACACTGTTATAACGTAAATACATAATACGTAATGTTTTGTTTTGATTTAGGGTGCTTATAAATGAAGCCAATTTTTCGTCCTACTACGACGCTGGTTCATTGACGTTTTTGTTTTGGTCACAGCTGTAGCTACATACACTGGGGCATTGCCCCTCGCACTCCTTAAGAACTTCATGCTTGCTCGCACCATCTGCTTCGCTAATGACTAATAACTAATAACGGATACATCGAGAGAATATTTCAGAATCTTGCTTCATTCATAATGCACAAACCTTCGTTTACCAAATCGTTACTTCATTCGTTCTACATTTGAGTGTCATTGTTCTTGCAAAAAGTATTAATGGAACACTATTCATGTAATGACTATGTAGTTTTTTCTGACTTTCATACACGAACATTGTGTGATTTTGTAATGTGTAGGGGCTAATTATTATTAGCTTAGACGGGCCTTTAGACCACATTCCTTTGATATTTCAAATCAGTGTGTGTCATTATTCTCTATACTTCATATTACGTGGCCTTCTGTTTAAACATGATTCACTACATTTATGTCTCTTATGAGATGTTCATGCCATTGTTGTGTCTTATATGAGCAATATGTCTATTCCCTTGTACTTCATAAAATAGTTGGCGGAAACCACTTCGCCTATAAATACTACTTAATGCCAACTTAACACGTCGCCTGTTGGCTTTCTACCCTCACTGTTCATAAACTATCAGCCGACTTTTCTGTTGCCTAATAAAAATACTTCACTTTTCTCTCTCTCTGTGTACACGATTGACCGACTTTTCTGTCGCCTAATAACCACAACTGTCCGGTTAGCGTAACCCTCTTTGACAGGACTCTTCCTAGCATGTGTGTATCCTAAGTCATTACAGCAAAAACCACTTCGCCGTTTCAAATCATACTAATGAGTAACGATATGTCTGTGTTGGCACAGTCTATACATCACCTCAAGACAACATTTAGTTATTTCCATTATTTTTGCCACCAGAGTTTCTACTGTTGTACAGTGTCATATTGACTTACTTGGTATAGTGTCGTCCTCTTCTTCTGCAACCTTCAGTTAATTTTTATGTGTTGTTTCCGCTGTGTTATATATAACAGCCCTCGTCTTGCTTTCCTATTCTTAAAATATTATCAAACTTAAAAGTTTATGTACCGTTGTTGTACACATTCAAAAACTTTTCCACTATGTTATGTTGTGCGCCTTAACGTGGTGCTGGTGTTTTGTTGTAACTATATACTGTGTACTCTTTGTGGTGTATCAGTAATCCTATATCTTGTATATTCCAGCCTGTCACATTGCGTCAAATGTCTCCTTTTCACCCGTGCTACGCAGATGTTTATTCTGCTGCGTTACTTTGTTTGTGTCATAACTTGTTTCTTTGTTACCACACTCAGTGTAAGAAAATTTTTTCATCCTACCAATGATGGTGAAGAATTTCAAAGAAGACAGATGTAATCCTGAATGAAAGAAGGGGAAGAACTAACAGCAAGAAAAGAAAATTAAGTATGCTGTTGGTTAACCCGTGAACCCGGTAATCGTCAGTTACCTAGCAATACATAGAACGTTATTGCCCTATGAGTATTCTTCATATATTTTCTTGTCAGTGACTGAGACTTCATCTAATAATTGTTGTGGCGGAATTTCGGTGATAGACTGAGGCTCTTCATTCACAACTTCCTCAATTTCAACCACGTAATCTACCCCATATGATGCTTTTTAGTACTGAACTGTTAACTTCATCTCCCACAGACGAATGCAGTATACATTTGACCATTGTTTGCTAGCGGCCTCTGGCAGAAGCCGGCTGTCAAGTCTATGTTTGTTGATATCTTGATGACATTGAACTTCGGTACTGGACCTACTAATACCTTACTTGTATCCATTTGTGTTATAATGTCATTTTCACCATCAAACCCTCTGATCACAGTTACTTCACTATCTCTCTCTGTTTTGTGCGCTGCAAGACTAGTCTTGATTCAAGAATGCTTGAACAAAATCTTTGTATGTTTTACATGTGTTACTGACCTCTGTTCCCCATGATTTTGCTTCTCCTTCTACACTTGTAATATTTCTGTCTTTACAGCCATGATATTCATGTACAAAAAGCTCTTCTTAGAGCTGATGAGAAGGCAGAAGTGCAAGATGACGTAATCTGGTGTGAGGT
Organism: Schistocerca americana; assembly: GCF_021461395.2. NCBI lineage: Eukaryota > Metazoa > Arthropoda > Insecta > Orthoptera > Acrididae > Schistocerca > Schistocerca americana. The sequence continues at coordinate 180,666,680 of NC_060122.1, read as the reverse complement.
ACCGACGACAGTTGGTTTGTTCGGTACGAGTATTGTGATCCTTTTCCGCGTTTGACTGTTGCATTCGGAAGTTGCGTGCCAGAATTATAGTCCGCTGTTATTAATATCAGACAAAATAGACAGCGTGTTTACTTGCATTCACGTTAAAGCGTCTCTCAATAGGCCATCATTCCATTATTTCACAAGTATTAATAACCAGCAGAATAATAAACAGCTGCTAAACGAAAAGACCAGCGAAGCACTTCGGTGATCTTCGGATCGCGCCTAACTTGGATGGCGGGCGAATTGGTTCGACTGTAAGATCGGAGCTGGTTCAGCAGTCTCGGAGGATGGACATGTTGTCTGCCGAGTTATCAGTTAAGACTTAATTTGCAATGTCTAGTTTGTAAATGTGAGAGCTGGATGGGTAACCTTGGAGGATAGACATGTTGTCTTTCGTGGTCAGTGCCAAGACTTTATTAGTAGCGTATGGTTATTTGGACATGTAGTTAAGAACAGTGTGGTAGTAATTACGGAAATACGCAGATGGTTCAGATGGCTCTGAGCACTATGGGACTCAACTGCTGTGGTCATCAGTCCCCTAGAACTTAGAACTACTTAAACCTAACTAACCTAAGGACATCACACACACCCATGCCCGAGGCAGGATTCGAACCTGCGACCGTAGCAGCAGCGCGGCTCCGGACTGGAGCACCTAGAACCGCACGGCCACCGCGGCCGGCTAGGAAATACGCAGTTAAATAAGTTTGTTGAAGAATGGATATTATCTGTGGCTCTAACGGATTAAATGAATCTTTTATTTGAATATGTTTACTGTTCTCGATACAAAGGCTGAGATGGACAGAAATGAACAGCAGTTTCAGTTATTTAATTTACCGTTTTCTTCAGTACAATAAAAGATAGGGCATACATTTTTTGACAAATTACAGCTTTGTGCGAGACCGGTATTTCCTCCTTTCGCAATCCTAGTTTGAGATGCGGAGCGTTGTATTATGAAGTGTTCTTAAAGCTTATATTCTGCTGTACAAAGCCATTCTGTTTAAACGACAAAAGGTGTTGAACAGCTAGCTGTAAAATTTAAACAAAAAATACACGTAACTATCCTACGTTTTCACAACACTTTCCTTTCCTTTTCAAAGGACGATGAGACCTAGTAAGGAGAATGGCATTTCTCGCGTGAGCTACAATAGGCTTGCTGTTAACACTCTCGTTGTGGTTTGCTTGAACTGCAGCTCTTTGTTGGACGCAGCAGTTATTCAGACAGGTTCTTTGCGGAAATTCAGTTCCCCCTCTGTTTAAAACACGCCTTCCGGGTTGCATGCTGCGTAACGGGTACTGAACACAATTCTGAATCACCTCGCCTTGCTACTTCGCAGCTCCTGCGAAATGTACACGTCTTCCTGAATGAGATATAATTGACCCTAAGTGGCGTTAAAAAGTTACCGCACTCAGACGTAGCCACTCTGCGTACGGCTTTTAACACGGATTTCGATATCTCCAAAATTCATTCACTAAGGAAGATTAAAGCAATCAGTGCCTTGAAGATGAAAATCTGATACCGTTGTTATGTTCTTCAGTCCCAAGAAGTGTTTGATGCAGTTCTGCATGCCATTCTATCCTGTTCAGAAGTCTTCATCCCCAATAATTACTGCAACCTACATTCTTCGGAATCAGCTTACTGTATTCATCTCTTGTTCTCCCTCTACGATTTTTACCCTCACATGAAAATGGTGCTCCCTTTATCTGTCAGAAAGTGTCTTACCAATCGATCCCTTTTTTCTTTTAGTCAAGTTGTACCACAAATTTCTTGTCTCCCCAGTTGTATTCAGTACCTCCTCATTAGTTACGGGATTTACCCATACAATGTTCAGCATCTTCTGTAGGACCACATTTCAAAAGGCTCTACTTTGTTCTTTTCTAAACTGTTTATCGTCCGTCTTTCATTTCCATAGATGCCTACACTGCAGACATATAGCTTCAGAAATGCTTAAATCTGTAATCGATGTTAACAAATTTCTCCCTGCTCACAAATACTTTTCTTGCCATTGCCAGTCTACATTTTGTATCCTCTCTACTTCAGCCATTATCAATTATTTTATGCTCAAATAGCAAAACTTACCTATTACTTTAATTGCCCCGTTTCCTAATCTAATTCCGTCAGCATCAGATGATTTAAGTCGACTACGTTCCATTATCTTTGTTTTGCTTTGGTTGATATTCATCTTTCAAGACACTGTCCACTCCAGTTCACTGCTCCTCCACGTCCTTTGCTGTCCCTGACAAAATTACACTGTCATGGGCAAACCGCGAAGTTTTTATATCTTCTCCCTGAACAATATAACCTACTACAAATTTTTATTAGGTTTCCTTTACTACTTCCTCAATGCACATACTGAATAACAACGGGGATAGGCTAAAAGCCTGTCTAACTCCCTGCTTCCTTTGCGTGCCCATTGACTCTTATAAATGCCGTGTGGTGGCCGTACAAGTTGTAAATAGCCTCCCGCTCCCTGTATTTTATCCCCGTTAGTTTGAAGTTCTCTAACGCTATAGATACAGCAATAAGGAATAGCGCAGTAGGCAGTACAGTTGAAGAGGAATGGACATCTCTAAAAAGGGCCATCACAGAAGTTGGGAAGGAAAACATAGGTACAAAGAAGGTAGCTGCGAAGAAACCACGGGTAACAGAAGAAATACTTCAGTTGGTTGATGAAAGGAGGAAGTACAAACATGTTCCGGGAAAATCAGGAATATAGAAATACAAGTCGCTGAGGAATGAAATAAACAGGAAGTGCAGGGAAGCTAAGACGAAATGGCTGCAGGAAAAATGTGAAGACATCGGAAAAGATATGATTGTCGGAAGAACAGACTCAGCATACAGGAAAGTCAAACAACCTTTGGTGACATTAAAAGCAACGGTGGCAACATTAAGAGTGCAGCGGGAATTCCACTGTTAAATGCAGAGGACAAAGCGGATAGGTGGAAAGAATGCATTGAAAGCCTCTATGAGGGTGAAGATTTGTCTGATGTGATAGAAGAAGAAACAGGAGTCGATTTAGAAGAGATAGGGGATCCAGTATTAAAATCGGAATTTAAAAGAGCTTTGGAGGACTTACGGTCAAATAAGGCAGAAGGGATAGATAACATTCCATCAGAATTTCTAAAATTATTGGGGGAAGTGGCAACAAAACGACTATTCACGTTGGTGTGTAGAATATATGAGTCTGGCGACATACCATCTGACTTTCGGAAAAGCATCATCCACACAATTCCGAAGACGGCAAGAGCTGACAAGTGCGAGAATTATCGCACAATCAGCTTAACAGCTCGTGCATCGAAGCTGCTTAAAATAATAGTATACAGAAGAATGGAAAAGAAAATTGAGAATGCGCTAGGTGACGATCAGTTTGGCTTTAGGAAATGTAAAGGGACGAGAGAGGCAATTCTGACGTTACGGCTAATAATGGAAGCAAGGCTAAAGAAAAATCAAGACACTTTCATAGGATTTGTCGACCTGGAAAAAGCGTTCTACAATATAAAATGGTGCAAGCCGTTCGAGATTCTGAAAAAAGGTAGGGGTAAGCTATAGGGAGAGACGGGTCATATACAATATGTACAACAACCAAGAGGGAATAATAAGAGTGGACGGTCAAGAACGAAGTGCTCGTATTAAGAAGGGTGTAAGACAAGGCTGTAGCCTTTCGCCCCTACTCTTCAGTCTGTACATCGAGGAAGCAATGATGAAAATAAAAGAAAGGTTCAGGAGTGGAATAAAAATAAAAGGTGAAAGGATATCAATGATACGATTCTCCGATGACATTGCTGTCCTGAGTGAAAGTGAAGAAGAATTAAATGATCTGCTGAACGGAATGAACAGTCTAATGAGTACACAGTGTGGTTTGAGAGTAAATCGGAGAAAGACGAAGGTAATGAGAAGTAGTAGAAATGAGAACAGCGAGGAACTTAACATCAAGATTGATGGTCACGAAGTCAATGAAGTTAAGGAATTCTGCTACCTAGGCAGTAAAATAACCAATGACGGACGGAGCAAGGAGGACATCAAAAGCAGACTCGCTATGGAAAAAAAGGCATTTCTAGCCAAGAGAAGTCTACTAATATTAAATACCGGCCTTAATCTGAGGAAGAAATTTCTGAGGATGTACGTCTGGAGTGCAGCATTGTATGGTAGTGAAACATGGACTGTGGGAAAACCGGAACAGAAGAGAATCGAAGCATTTGAGATGTGGTGCTATAGACGAATGTTGAAAATTAGGTGGACTGATAAGGTAAGGAATGAGGAGGTTCTACGCAGAATCGGAGAGGAAAGGAATATGTGGAAAACATTGATAAGGAGAAGGGACAGGATGATAGGACATCTGCTAAGACATGAGGGAATGACTTCCATGGTACTAGAGGGAGCTGTAGAGGGCAAAAACTGTAGAGGAAGACAGAGATTGGAATACGTCAAGCAAATAATTGAGGACGTAGGTTGCAAGTGCTACTCTGAGATGAAGAGGTTAGCACAGGAAAGGAATTCGTGGCGGGCCACATCAAACCAGTCAGTAGACTGATGACCAAAAAAATAAAGTTTAAAAATTTGAAAGAGATTATCCTAGTCAACACTGTCAAAAGCTTTCTCCATATCTACAAATGTTGTAAACGTAGGTTTGCCATTCCTTAACGTATCTTCTAAGATAAGTGGTAGGGTCAATACTACCCCGCGTGTTACTACAATTCTCTGGAATTGAAACTGATGTTCCTCGAGCAGAACTTCTACCAGGTTTTTCAGTCTTCTGTAGGGAATTGGTGTTAGTATTAACTTATTAAACTAATAGCTCTGTAATATTGACACCTTCAACATCGGATTTGTTTGGAATTGGAATTATCACATTTTTCTTGAACTCTGAGGATATTTCTCCTGCCTTCTTTTAACTTGCGCGCCAGATGGAATAATTTTGTCAAGGATAGCTCTCGCAGGGCAGTGAGTAGTTCCGATGGAACGTCGTCTACTCCAAGGGCCCTGTTTCGACTTGAGTCTTTCAGCGCTCTGTCAAATTCTTCTCTCAGTATCACAGCTCCCAACTCGTCTACATCCGTGTCCTCTTCCTTTTTTATAATACTGCCTTCAAGTTCATCTCCCTTGCGTAGCCCCTTTATATAATTTTTTCACCTTTCAAATTGCCCTTCTTTACTTAGCACTGATTTTTCAGTTGACCTCTTGATACTCATATAGCTGCTTCTCTTTTCTCCAAAGAACCCTTTAATTTTCCTGTATGCGGTATCTGTTTTGCCCCTGATGATATATGCTTCTAAATCCTTACTTTTGTTTTCTATCCTGATAATATGCTACCGGATGTCTTTGATGTAACTGGGTAAACTGAACTCGCCTGAAGAATGTTGTAAACAGGGAGTTTAATAAATAAATTCTGTTGTTAGAAGAGTATTTATAAAAGCTACGAAAGAGTATTACAAACATTAACCTTGAAACAGATACTTGTTGATGTATCGACTGTTTGACTTACGCTGGGAACGCTTAATGATGATAGTATAGTCTGTCTTCCTCTTGACACTCATTGCTCACTTCTTACTGGCTGTCTTGGTCTCTGCCCCCGAGCGATCATGTTACGAAGTTAGCAGGTTCTCTTTAGTACCAATATAAAGGTGTCAAATTCCCTTTAAAAATGCCGTTTATTACCAATACGTCTAACTTCTGAAGAAAGACAACGGGGGATTTTTATACATTGATGAGCCAAAACATTACGACCACTTGCTTAATAGTTTGTCTGCCCGTCTTTTGAATGAAATATATCACTGATTCTGCGTATCAGGGATCCGATAGTTTGTTGGTAGGTTTGTGGAGGTACACGGTATTAGATATCTACGTACATGTCATGTAATTCGCGTAAATAACGGGCCGCTGATGTGCGTTACCCGAAGAACAGACAGGTTTCCATTGATTGACGGTTGAATCCTGACGAGCCCGTGCCCACTGCAATCGTAATTGACGATGTCAGTGGATCAACATGCGAACACTTATGAGTGGTCTCCTGAGGAGGTCCAACAGTGTACGAGGAACGGTCTGCTCCGCAGCACTCGTGCTTTTGCCAGCATTGTGCTCTTTCGGCAGAGATGCCGCAGATCACCATCTATCCTACTTTACATGGCAGACAAGCCTCTGAATCCCAAGTTCTGTGACACGTCGTTGACGTCCAACCATTTAGCTCCTAGTGGTAGTTTCACTGTCCTGTCTCTTTCCGTAGATGCTCACGGCAGTAGCACGCGAACATTCGACCAGATTCGCTGTTTTCAGGACGTTCGCTCACAAACTTTGCGTAATAACAATCTACCCTTTGTCAAAGTCTCTTATCTCAATGGTTTTCCCTTTACAAATTGTGGCACCAGACACTCGATTATGGAGCGCGGGCTTGATTTCTTTTGTAAGTCGGTCTGCCCTCCATAACAATGAACATGCTGTTTTTCCTTGGATCAAAAAAAGACGAAATATGGCCACTCGTGTATGCCGTGCCAACTTCCTTTGCATGTGTAGTAACATAAAAACTTGCCTTTCCATAAGTATCTCTACTAATAATAATAATGAGCGTCTGGCACTGGTGGCCGGGAGACCCCTCGTGGGGCGGTTCGGCAGCCGCTCCACAAGTTCTTTAACGCCACTACGGCGCCTTGCGAGTGAATGAGGATGAGATGATGACGAAGGACACACAACACCCAGTCGTCACGAGACAGAGAACATCCCTGATCCCGCCGGGAATCGATCCCGGGACCCCGCGTGCGGGAAGCGAGAACACTGGCGCAAGACCACGAGCCGCGGACAGTATCTCTACTAATGTTTATCGAAATAGTGAAATAACCTAATATACCCTTTTGTTGCCTAAAAGGATGTATGTATTACATACAACGTAATTTTTATGTAATTTACATAATTATAAAATACATTTCAATTACCGGTCTTGGACGCTGAATAATACGAAAAGAACCAGAAGTCGAGCATAAAACGTTTGAAACAGATCTAGAATGGGCGTCCGCAGCCATTGAAACGAAGAATAACTGGATACTGAACTAACTAGGAGCATTAGGCAGTGGAGCTGCGACGAGTGGCCACGCGATGAAGGACGAGTCCGCCCGAGGGAGACCGAGACCGAGACAGACGGGAATGGGACCGAGGCTGGAACGAGACAGACCGACGTGGCGTTGTGGGAACGAGACCAACCGTTTCCCGCTCCCAGGAACCACAAGTAGAAAGCCGCGACTGTAGTGAACTATGAACGACCGTTCCTTAGAATTCGTTCCTCTCTCCTTCCGTTCATCTTGGTGAAAGGTTCCTTTGGACCCGTTAGTTCGCGAACGACCCATCTCTAATCCACACCCCTGCTATACGACACTGCCAGCCGACTCCAGTGCTCATTAAGCCACGCCATCACCTGCTTCCGTCGTCCGGTAAATGACTTGCACTACAGCGGCACTTTCATCAAAGTCCGCCGGCGGGTTCAGTTTGTCTCTTAGCAACAACGAATATAACCCTGTTACCGACCCTACAGACGAATGGAAAAACTGGTAGAAGCTGACCTCGGCGAAGATCAGTTTAGATTCCGCAGAAATGTTGGAACACGTGAGGCAATACTGACCCTACGGCTTATCTTAGAAGAAAGATTAAGGAATGGCAAACCTACATTTCTGGCATTTGTAGACTTACAGAAAGCTTTTGACAATGTTGACTGGAATACTCTCTTTCATATTCTAAAGGTGGCAGGGGTAAAATACAGGGAGTGAAAGGCTATTTACAATTTGTACAGAAACCAGATGGCAGTTATAAGAGTCGAGGGGCATGAAAGGGAAGCAGCAGTTGGGAAGGGAGTGAGACAGGGTTGTAGCCTGTCCCCGATGTTATTCAATCTGTATATTGAGCAAACAGTAAAGGAAACAAAAGAAAAATTCGGAGTAGGTATTAAAGTCCATGGAGAAGAAATAAAAACGTTGAGGTTCCCCGATGACATTGTAATTCTGTCAGTGACAGCAAAGGACTTGGAAGAGCAGTTGAACGGAATGGACAGTGTCTTGAAAGGAGGATATAAGATGAACATCAACAAAAGCAAAACGAGGATGATGGAATGTAGTCGAATTAAGTCGGGTGATGCTGAGGGAATTAGATTAGGAAATGAGACACTTAAAATAGTAAATAAGGTTTGTTACTTGGGGAGCAAAATAACTGATGATGGTCGAAGTAGAGAGGATATAAAATGTAGACTGGCAATGGCAAGGAAAGCGTTTCTAAAAAAGAGAAATTTGTTGACATCGAGTATAGATTTAAGTGTCAGGAAGTCGTTTCTGAAAGTATTTGTATGGAGTGTAGACATGTATGGAAGTGAAACGTGGACGATAAATAGTTTGGACAAGAAGAGAATAGAAGCTTTCGAAATGTGGTGCTACAGAAGAATGCTGAAGATTAGATGGGTAAATCACATAACTAATGACGAGGTATTGAGTAGAATTGGGGAGAAGAGGAGTTTGTGGGACAACTTGACAAGAAGAAGGGACCGGTTGGTAGGACATGTTCTGAGGCATCAAGGGATCACAAATTTAGCATTGGAGGGCAAAAATCGTAGAGGGAGACCAAGAGATGAATACACTAAGCAGATTCAGAAGGATGTAGGTTGCGGTAAGTACTGGGAGATGAAGAGGCTTGCACAGGGTAGAGTAGCATGGAGAGCTGCATCAGACCAGTCTCAGGACTTAGGACAATAACAACAACAACAACAACCGACCCTCAGTGTTTTGTTTATTAAAGTGGGCATACCATTATTTTTAGTATGAATAATTTATAAAGCGTTTTATAGCGCGGCACCTAAAAAAAAAATATATGGACAACTACTTCGTGCCGTATTTGTGCTGCATGTAGTATACATGTCAGCTAAAGATTATCGCAGCCTATTCATTTGAAATCGTTTAAGTAAAGACATGTTGGTGCTCAATAATGCATCGCCTGACGTGACAGTCTTCGTCTTTCGCAACAACTTCGTTGGAAAGAAGCCTGCTGCCACATCTTTACACTGGCGTTTGTCCTCACCATGTGAATCACTAGTTCGCCTATCGACTTTACAACGACTTCAGTGGAAAGAAGCCTACTGCCTCATCTTTGGAACGGTGTCCAACTTCACCATGGCAAACAGTGGTTCAAAATGGTTCACTAACAGGCCTTGAGAGGGCAACCCATGCACTGCCAAACCGAAGTTCATTTATCCTACATATTTAAATATTTTTAACGCTTTTTAATTGACAACAGCTGTTTAATAAGCTAAGTTTAATGTATGTTTATTTTTATTTCATGACAATGTTCTTTTAACTAAGAAATTTTACATTGTTATTCGACTTATAACTCATCGGTTAGTAATGACAACATGCCGTAAGAATTGGGCAGAGGCTCCTTTATATATAGTAAGACGTGCACTGGTTTCTCCAGTAGTGATTGTCCAGCAGAAAGAGGTTCCTACTCAATGGTAATTCATCGTTTTATAACTTTATAACTTTATGTATTTTCTTTAATGTATGTAGCCCTCTAATTAAAGCTTTGTATATGTGTAGGTCTGAAGATGACCACAGTAGTGGTCGAAACCGGTCACCTTAATAAATAAATCGTGATCAAGATTGTTTTTAATACTAAATATTCCTAACAGTTTTCTTTGTCAAAATAAGTGTTTGTGACTAATCTGATCACTTTCTTGCAGACGGGGCTCCCAAGCCCTTTATTCAGTGTGCCAATGCCACATTCTAGAGCAAATAAAAATGGATTAAAATTAATGTCAACACAATATCCACTCACTACTACAATAAATGGTGTCCGTCGTAAGGTTGCCCTTGATAAAAGTCGACCAGTATGAAAAGCTGCAAGCTGTTCAGCTAATCCTTTTTCATTCATATTTGATAATTAATTCGTTCACGAGTTGTGTTAGACAGGGCCTGATAATATAAATTCTGATGTGGAGTAGTGTGATAACGGTGGTTGTATATGCTGACTTCATCTTCTCTTTTTAACATTCTTTACTTTTACATGATGCTGGCTATTTCATTTACATTTGTAGCTGACCTTCACCACTGAAATGTGCTAAGGATACGGAACAGGAGAGCTGCAATAGTGGATCGCCGGAAGTGCAGAAGAGGGAGCAGAACGGCTAGTGCGAGGATTGACACGTAGAAGCTTCCCTCCTGTTGTCTTGGAGAAAGTCGCCTCAGCTAGCATCATACTATTTCCCAGATTACTGTGCAGTTAACACTTTGGACAGCTGAGCTAAAAGCATTCATTCTTGACAGAGCTGTACCTGGAAGGAGGAGGCCATCTGGGTTGTGCTAAGAAATGAACATTAAGCAGAAAAACATCTCCTGGACGATAGCCAAAAACATAGTAAAATACCTATGACGTTTACACGTTCAGAAGTATTGCAGAGTTGAGGGGATGCCTCGAGAACAGTTTTTTTAGCTTCTCCCATGATACTGTATGCAAAGCTAGCTGCTGCTTGAGGGGGCACTGATTGGTGAAATTCACGTGACCTCAAGAGGACATAGCATGCTGTGTGAAGCTTTTAGCAAAAGTGGGGAGGAAATCTAGATTACTGGCGAGAGATTTTGTGAAAAGGAAACAGTCACACTATGGACTGGTATAACATTTAGAAAATTGGTTGCCAACATTCTTAGAGGGGGCAAGAGAGTAGACAGTTCTTGATTGACTAAACATTATATACATAACATAGTTTTCGTGGGATATCCATCCACAACCGTTGCGGAAATTTTTCATGATGACTAAAGTCGCTCCAGTTGTACTGGACAACTCCTTTACTCGGATAAAATCGTACACACGACCCGGGTTTCAGTACGTAAGTCGCATCTTCAGGTGCTGTCTACATACGAGGAAATCGTGCCAGTCATGTAAGAAATCCAATAAATTTTTAAAAAATGTGCAAGATCCCGTATGGGTGAGGTATGTAAGTAGCACGCCGACCCTATTCAAGCAGTGTGGTACTGGTGGACTCAAAGAATCTTTCCACCCTTCACCCGCACGCAATCTTGCATGCTACTTGACGCTCTTGGTGGAGTTTATACATGACTGGTACGATTTTCTCGTACGCACTGAAGCGGCTGAAGATGAGATTTTCATCCTGAAACCAGGGTCACATGTACGATTTTATCCAAATAAAGGATTTGTCAAGTACAACTGGAGCGAATTTACTCATTGCGAGAAATTATGGGCTTGGTCTCTGGACTTTGCCCTGAGCGCATCGGTACTCTGCAGGTTTCGCTCGTAACTGCAACAACGGACTCATTTAGCAGAGTGGGGAGCGATGTTCAAGTCCTCGGTGGAGCGGTTCTAGAGGCTTACTTGATGGCGGCCAGACACTATGTTACGAACCTGCTGATATTCCACTGACGATACTGGTAAGCATAACTTCAGTTCACAGGTGGAAGAATTATTGAAACAGTGCTTTGGGAAGCAGATCGCGTTACCGGTGTTGACTTCCTTGAACGTGGAACGACACAGAGCGCTAAATCACAACACTGCAAACTTTGATAAGATGACTCACGAGGATCAGAAAGCAAAACAGAAAGGCATTTACGTGGCATGATTACACACTTCACGTGCCATCACAGCATAACTTTTAAGATCTCCACCGGACGGCTTCCTTCATATAATTCAAATTCGGAGCAGTGTATCAAATTGGCAAATGAGTATAGGAAAAACTACGATCGGTAATTTAAGAGCACATTCTGAAAATTGCTATGCTTCTTTTATTAAAATAATCCCGTAGAAACCCAAGTTCTTGCAAGTGGATGTTGTAACCTCCCCACCGCAATTTTTTTAAAAGAAAATATAGCAATACTTAATAGAAATGGGAGCCAAGTGTAACCTCCCCACAAAAATTTTAAAAGAAAATAACGATACTAATTAGAAATGCTGATGGACATGGCTCTATGCGTAACCTGCCTACAATCAAATGTACTGACAATGGCAACAAATGTGAAATTCGCAATCTGACTCAATTATAAATCCTTCAAAAAATTAAAGTCCATTCAGTGACAAGAAAATTCAATTAAACCGAAATATCGGTTTTTGGCCCTGTGTAAAAACGATCAGAATTAAAGTCTTACCTCAGAATAAATGGATGTCACATATCTGCTCTTGTTGCTGCGCACCACTTGGAGGAACTACATTGCAAATAATAATATTCTCCTTTTTTTTGTAATTCTAGTGAAATTTTTCTTCAAAAAGAAGTGGAATGAAATGGGAAGTGCAACGAGATCTTTAGTTCAAAAAAAATTAAACTTTTGAGAAAATGCTTTTGAAATAAAAAATTATTATTGGGAGACTTGTTGGAGAATAATTACAATAAATAAAAATTTTTCATTATCTAATGATTATATTAATTAACAGTATACCTTATTCCTCATCTTGACCATTGTTGCCGACCGCCTACATCACACAACCGCACTGGGCTGCTACTACTGACCGACCGCTCTGCATGACGACTACAGACTGAGTACTGCTCTCAACTAGACAGAGCTACAGACTCGCAACGACTGACTGACTGCTACTCTGCATAGCGACAACTAACTCGCAAAGACTACTACTGACTGAGAACCGCTCGCAACACTCGCGCGGTCAAGCGCATACTCTCTGGTCACAGATGCTACAATGCCTCGCCATCGCTGCTGCGTTACATACGTGTTTCATAACCCTCCACTCGGGGGGCAAAAATTTGGCAGCGATGGTGAGTCATTTGGACTTGCCAAGCGCGGCAAAATTTTTCTTTAATTAACAAAATCCTACAACTTACAGAATATTTAAATGTTGTGCACACGCACTAAGTACAAAATATATCAGACAAGGACAAAATGTGAATACTAAACATAGTAGCAAATCAGAAAAAAGTATATACAAACTTTTTGACAGATAAAGTGCACAGGCACTGAAAAAATTCTTTAGCATATGCAGAACAAATAAACAGACTAGCAAGAATAATTAGATGTAGTACATAAAGTAAATGTTGTGCACACGCACTAAGTACAAAATATATCAGACAAAGACAAAATGTGAGTACAAAACATAGTAGCAAATCAGAAAAAAGTATATACAAACTTTTTGACAGATAAAGTGCACAGGCACTGAAAAAATTCTTTAGCATATGCAGAACAAATAAACAGACTGGCAAGAATAATTAGATGTAGTACATAAAGTAAATGTTGTGCACACGCACTAAGTACAAAATATATCAGACAAGAACAAAATGTGAATACTAAACATAGTAGCAAATCAGAAAAAAGTATATACAAACTTTTTGACAGATAAAGTGCACAGGCACTGAAAAAATTCTTTAGCATATTCAGAACAAATAAACAGACTGGCAAAAAATATTATGTTGACAAGTGTACATGCACTGAAAAATGTCTTTAGCATTTTCACAACAAATAAACATAATCGCAAAAAAAAAAAATTCATGTCCAAAGTGCACATGCACTGAAAAATGTCTTTAGTATTTTCACAACAAATAAACATAATGGCAAACATCATGTCGACCAGTGACATAAGTGTACTCACACTGGAGTTTAGCGAATCGAAAAATGTATAACCTATGAACATAAATGATGTTACCAAAAAAAAATTTTTTTCTTTATGTGACAAGAATCAGGATAGGAAAGGGAAGGATTGCATCATGGTTGTAGCACTTTAGATTGCACACAGCTGCTCTGAAAGTCCATATCTTTCCACAGTAGTACAACACCAAGTGACACAACTTGAAGTTCTTTTCCCATCAGAATTTATCAGTGTAGCCAAGACACTGAACTGTCGTAGTAATGTTCCATGTTTTCATTTTGGCAGTACATTAGGTACACCAAACAGTGGGACCATAATAATGTCTTCATCGCTCATGGTGGTGGACAGCATGTCGTGTCAACACCACACTCTTACAAGGCACACCAACGTAGAATTAGTGCAAAACCAAATATAGTGCTCCATGATCACTGGGATAAACAGGACAAATGGACATTGCAGTAATTCAGGGTAGTCAGCTTATGAGGTGAAGGACATCAAGTCACATAATATTGACAATTACAGTCTTCATTGATAGTTCGTGGCATTCATAGCCCAGTTATTGAACATTTCTGTACCAAGTATGTAGTATTACAGAAAAATGTTCATTAATTGTTTTACATAGAATCAGTAGCCTTCTTTTCCTGGTTACAAAATATTATGAAATAATCGCATTCTTTTCAGTTACAGAGTATAATTAAGAATCATTAACCTTCTCCTAATTACAGTTAATTAATCATTTGTCATTCCAATCTATTAAGAATCATTAGCCTTCTTCTAATTACAAAGCATTATTAAACAATCACATTTATTTCCAATTACAAAGTATGAACATTGAAAACAAGAGTTAATTAATGGCATAATTAATAACAATTTCGTTGATTGACATTAATTATTGGCACTCAGTGGCCATCAAGTATTGAATAGAATAAAACATAGTTCATCATTCAGTATTATTCAGATCATTACAAAGTCATTATTAAAAATCAGTTAATTACAGTCAAATCATTAGTAATCACAGGCATTACAATAAACAGTGGCAGTTATTAGCTAGTGACAAAGCATTATTTTGAATATAGTCTCATTAAGAGGTCATTACTCGAGTGACATGCTATTCAGAGTTGATCAGTATTATTCAGAATTATCATAAACTAGTGACATTATGTAGGACTGGTAATACATTTTTTTTGGTAGCAATGCATTGCGTTGGGATCGATAATTAATTGCTGAGGCATAATACTTTTTGCTTTTGACCTATTGCTGCAAATGAGGATAGGTAACGTCATTCGTCATGAGTCAGCTGTAGCAAGATTATGTAACAAGGCAGTACATGTGATCACATTTATAAATGATAAACACAAATGGGTAAAAAATATAAAAATGCAAGTACTAGAACAGGTATAATAAGTAACAGGTTTAGTAAGTGTCATGAAAAACTTCTCCTGGAAAAAATACAAAAACGGATTATTGACCTGAAAGAAGAAACGCACACTATGCTGAAAAGTAGTGAACTTCGAATTAACAAGTAGTGAAATGTGTATAAAATGTGTTCCATAGCTGTCCTTTCCAAAACTTTCCGTCATCCTACTATGCAATGTAACACCTGCTGTCAAAGCAAACTGCAACAAATACTTAAATAACTACGTAGCATAAATACATAACTTCAACATTATCCTCATCTGTAAAGAAAAAACTTCATTATCCATCACTTCATTATCCATATTATCATAACTTCATTATTATCACCACCTGTAAAGAAAAACTTCATTATTCATAACAGCATATCCTTCATCATTATTCATCAGTATTCATTATCATCTGCAAAAAATCACTTCATTACTCATTACATAACTATTCCTTATCTCTAGCATATTTCATCACTAAAAATAAGATGTGTAGTTCTCTCTGACAGCCTGCATCAATCACCTTGTATTCTGAAAGAAAAAATTAGTTAAGACTGCTATTCTGTGATGAGTATAGTATAGTCTTGTTAATGCTTGTTAATCCTGATCCCTTTACTCTTCCTCATAAAGTTATTGCATCTCCTTTCGTTTATTCCGTAGGTGAAATTCCCATTTATGTTAAATTTATTTCTTAGAATCATCATTCCTTTCTGAAATTGATGAACAAAGATTAATGTCTTGCATTTAAATCCTATACCCACTAAATAATGACTGGTTTATGGTGACACAATTAACCATACAGCATAACATGACAGAAAACGTAATATGTCCAAGACATTGACAGTGTTCGGATGCGAAAAAATGTACACAGAATAATACAATGCAGTAGCAAAAAAAAATGTGAAACAGTCACGATGTTGAAATGTCATAAGGCAAAAAAAAAATGTCAAAGTCGACTGGTGTGTGTTATATCTTAACTATTTCATAGTGCATACAAACAAAACTGTAGTACAGTCATATACACAAAAAAATGGAAAATGTGCACGGTCTGATGTGTAACGACAAGAAAAGCGACCTGCTAACCTTACCTTGCCGGGCACTTGCCAAGAAAAAAAAATACGATAATCATCAATAAGTAGTCACATAAATATAATTGCAGAAATAGTCGTAAATGTGTAAATTCATCTGGAAAAATATGCACGGTCTGATGTGTAACGACAAGAAAAGCGACCTGCTAACCTTACCTTGCCGGGCACTTGCCAAGAAAAAAAATACGATAATCATCAATAAGTAGTCACATAAATATAATTGCAGAAATAGTCGTAAATGTGTAAATTCATCTGGAAAAATATGCACGGTCTGATGTGTAACGACAAGAAGAGCGACCTGCTAACCTTACCTTGCCGGGCACTTGCCAAGAAAAAAAATACGATAATCATCAATAATTAGTCAGGTGAATTAATTGCATTAGTAAATGGCATCATAGTGTGTTGAATCATACAGTGGTTTCACTCAATAAACGGTTTAATGTTTGAGATATGGTGATTGCCTTTCGATTTTCTGGTTCTCAAAGTTTCGACGTGTACAACATTGGGGTGAGGGATACTGCGAATCCGATACGGACCTGCGTATAGAAGTTCAAATTTACTGCACTTACCTTTTAATTTGCTGGATAAATAGTGTGTACGTACTAATATCTTCTGTCCAACGTGAAAGTCGCGGCGTGTACAAACCTGTTTTTGCTGTCTTCTCCGGCGCTCTGCGGCACGTTTGATGTTGTTCAGCGCAATGTCAATTATTTCGTGGTGTCGTAGGCGACGATTTTTGGGGAATTCTATTAATTCTTTAATTTTGTTCGGTGGTTCAACGTTTTTCAGTATAACAGTCGGAGATAGCATAGTGGATTCATTTGGAATGGAATTAATTACATCTTGGAATGAGAGTATGTGTGTATCCCAATCAATATGTCTTTTGTGGCAGTATATTCTGCACAGCTTACCAATTTCCTTCATTAATCTTTCACAAGGGTTCGAAGAAGCGTGGTACTTGGATATATAGATCGGAGAAATGTTTCTAGCTCGTAACATGCGTGTCCATACACTACTACGAAATTGAGATCCATTATCAGAAATTACTTTCATTACATGCCCTACATGAAATAGAAAATGTTTTACAAATGCTTTCGAAACAGTTTTAGCAGTAGCTTTGCGTAACGGAGTGAAAGTAACAAATTTTGAAGTGAGCTCAACAGCGACAAAAATGTAGCAAAAACCTCTGTTAGTTCTCGGAATCGGACCAAAAATATCTACTGCGGCCATGTGTCTTAATTTCACAGGTATAATGGGATATAAAGGAGGAATATGTGAAGTGGTGTCTGATTTAGCTTTCTGGCAAATTTTACAAGACGCTAAAACTCGTCGTATACGTTTTTCCATGTTGGTAAAATAACAGTTCTGTCTCAGTATAAGAAAACATTTTCGTGCTCCGTAATGTGCGTAACTTAAATGAGTGTACCAAATTAGTTTGTTAACCAGTTCGTGAGGAATGCATAATAACCAAATGTTGCTGTCAGGATGAGAGCGGCGAAACAGAATGTCATTGCGTATAGTGTAGTGGTTTCTAATCGTAACATTATTCTTATCTTGCCAAAGCTGTTTAATTTCTTTCCACACATTGTCTTTATTTTGCTCCTTTGCTATGTCCTGTAATGACGATGAAATAAAGTTTTCAAATGCAACTTGCTGAATGTACATGACACTGAAATTTGCTTTGCAGAAGTTGGTTGCTACGTCTTGCTGATTGTTGCCGAGAGAACGCGATAGTGCGTCTGCTATCACATTTTGTGTGCCGGGAATGTGAACAATCGTAAAATTAAATTCTTGTAAATATAGTTTCCATCTACTTAATCTGTCGTGAGTAAATTTAGCTGAAAGCAAAAATTGTATAGCTCTATGGTCTGTGTAAACGGTGGTATGTCTGCCATAAAGAAAGTGCCGAAATCTCGTAAAAGCCCATATAACACATAATGTTTCAAGTTCTGTAACGGAGTAATTTCGTTCAGCAGGTGACAAAATGCGACTTGCAAATGCGATGTTTTTAATTACTGTTGAGCCTTCTTCTTCAATTTCCTGGAAAATGTGTACGCCTAAGGCGGTGTTGGAACTGTCGGTAGCAATGGAAAAATTTCTAGTAAGATCTGGGTGCGATAATAGTGGTGCATTCAACAAAGCATGTTTCAAATAACATTCTCGTGAACAAAATTCTGCGTGTCAAAAGTAATGTTTGCGTTACTGTAAAATGCAATCTGTGCTGTATCTGGTTAAAATCTATCGTACGTGTTATTATTTACGGGAGGATGCTGTGGCATATCCACTATATGAACTGTTCTGTTATTTCTTACTGACGTGTTACGCTATGGATGACACCTATTGTCTGTTCCATTCATGATTATTTGTTGTTGCTGATGTTGTTGCTGCTCATAAGATCGACTGTTATTAAATGTACGCTGAAAATTGTGCTCATCATTCTTTTTACGTCTGTCCTAATAATCATTCCTATACGGTGTATTGCGATAGGAATTGAAATAGAGTGTTGTCTGTACGTAGTTATTTCTTTGCTGCCATGCGTTACCATTTGTTGGAGCTGGGACTATACGTGCACGCGGCGAAACATTAAAGCCTGGTTGACCTTGTAGACTGCATTGTTGGTTACGTATGCTAAGCGGCTGACTTTCATGCTATTGTGGTGGAAAACGTCTATTGTTACCAAAAAATGCGTTTGCTGTTAATTTTACACATACTGATGATTACGATTTTTATCTGTTATTTAAGTTCTCGTGATTCTGGAGTGCCTAATGAAAATTGTCACATTCGCTAAAATTTGTCATATCGGGTTTTCAGTACAATATTTCTTAATTCTAGGTAGAGCAATAGTTAAAGAGCAGTTTAGATAGATATAAAGGATAGTAGAAGAAAAGGCAGCAGTGCAGAAAACTAAAGATGAAACAGCACTACTACAGCTCGGGGCCCTATGCTCGCTACGGCACATATTCATTAAAGCGTAATGAATCCCCTGAGGTCTATTACGCACTGCAAATAAATTTTAGCTTTAGCGTTGCAGGCAATAGCGGTAAAATTTCAAAGGCAAATTGTTGTATCCGTGCTAATTCAAATTCCTTCATTACAGGCAATGCTGTTGTAAATACAAAAATAAATTGTCGCATCTGGTTCAAAGCTAGTTTCTCCATTACCGATAATAGCGGTGAATGTACAAAGATAAATTGTCGTATACAGTGCAAATCGTGTATCTGTGTTCTGTCATTATTAAATTCTTTACATTTGCTTACAAATGCAAATTGCTCGAAATCTACGTTCTCGTCACTCAGTTTGATAACACGTTCAGGTTTGTGTGTGAATCTGTTCGTCTGTGTCATTTCGGATTTCAAGTTGCGTAGCTTTTCAGATTTTAAGTCGCGTGGCTTTTCGGATTTTAAGTCGCGTAGTTGCTGTAAATTGTTCACATTATACACGCTGCGTAAGTCTGACAAATGCTCGCAACGTGGCGGATTCTGTGACGTATTGGTGACTGAAATAATTGTTAATTCTGTTACTTTAATACTTTCGTCAATCTGGTTATTGTGTCGTTCACTTTTCTCGTCAACTTCCGTATTCGGAGTGTATGAAACTTCCACTGACTCTAAATTAACTTCGTCGCGAATCTGTACTTCGTTTTTAGGGCATTGTTCGGTGACTGCATTAATTTCGTGTATCTGTGTTGCGTTTGCTGAACATTGTTCAGTGACTGCATTAACTTCGTCTTTATGTAATTCTGTTGTGCTTACATGTGTACTATTTAATTCTTGTGCAACAGTGCCAACTTTTTCATTACTGTTATTAGCACAAGTCTTAGTATTCACACGTAATTGTACTTTAGTGTCCTGACATTGTATGGTAACAGCTGTAATCTGTTCGCTAACTTGTTTGTTCTGTTCTTTACGGTCGTCTTGTTTTTCGTTTGTGAGATCGACACTTTTATCAATTGTTTCGCTAAGTTGTTTGTAATGGCTGTCGACACCCTCATCTACTTGCCTGCAATGGTTGTCAAAACCTCCATTAAGTTGTTTGAAAAAATTATTCATCATTTCCCTCCGCTGTTTGTACTGTTCCCTAAGTTGTTTGAAATTTTCATTCTGTTGTTTACTCTCTTCCCTAAGTTGTAGCAGTATTGCCATAATTGGATCCGAGCCAAAATTACCATTTCTATTATCTGTACTGTTCAATAGTGGATCTGAAATTGTTTCACTTTCTGTAACCATTTGGTCATTCTGAAATTTACAAAAAGGTTTGTCAGTCAAATGTATACTATCAGTCATTGTTTCGGAATTAAATACATCTGTCCTACTTTGTGTGATCTGTTCATTTTCATTAGACAGATTTGACTGTACATTACTTGAATTTTCCAAATCGGGTGTGTTAAGCTCTACAGCGCTCATTACCATAGAGCATTCCGCGTCATCAATTGTCGTCAAGTTAACAGACGAGACAATTGAGTTCGTTTGTTCATCATTAAGGTGAAAGTCATCATTAGTTGTTGGAATGCACTGATTGTTAGTGGACGCAGGATTGTCATCATTACACTGCATGTCACATGTCCTATCGGTAAAGTCGTTTGACCCGGTAATTTCATTCATAATACCTCGCGATACACTATTCACAGTCTTTCGCGGCATTTTTACAATAGTCAAAATTTTTCACAAAATAAATAAGTACAATGCAAAAGCAACACACAAATACAACAAAGCAGCAATTGCCGTTGACCTGTAGAAAGAAAGTAACAATATTATTAAAAGCGTTGCGCCAAATCCTAATTATCTAAGCAAATAAGAGCAGATATCTGACTGTCGCTCAAAAGACTCTCAACGAAATACGATCCTGGACTGGGTGTCGCCAAGTGTAACCTCCCCACCGCAATTTTTTTAAAAGAAAATATAGCAATACTTAATAGAAATGGGAGCCAAGTGTAACCTCCCCACAAAAATTTTAAAAGAAAATAACGATACTAATTAGAAATGCTGATGGACATGGCTCTATGCGTAACCTGCCTACAATCAAATGTACTGACAATGGCAACAAATGTGAAATTCGCAATCTGACTCAATTATAAATCCTTCAAAAAATTAAAGTCCATTCAGTGACAAGAAAATTCAATTAAACCGAAATATCGGTTTTTGGCCCTGTGTAAAAACGATCAGAATTAAAGTCTTACCTCAGAATAAATGGATGTCACATATCTGCTCTTGTTGCTGCGCACCACTTGGAGGAACTACATTGCAAATAATAATATTCTCCTTTTTTTTGTAATTCTAGTGAAATTTTTCTTCAAAAAGAAGTGGAATGAAATGGGAAGTGCAACGAGATCTTTAGTTCAAAAAAAATTAAACTTTTGAGAAAATGCTTTTGAAATAAAAAATTATTATTGGGAGACTTGTTGGAGAATAATTACAATAAATAAAAATTTTTCATTATCTAATGATTATATTAATTAACAGTATACCTTATTCCTCATCTTGACCATTGTTGCCGACCGCCTACATCACACAACCGCACTGGGCTGCTACTACTGACCGACCGCTCTGCATGACGACTACAGACTGAGTACTGCTCTCAACTAGACAGAGCTACAGACTCGCAACGACTGACTGACTGCTACTCTGCATAGCGACAACTAACTCGCAAAGACTACTACTGACTGAGAACCGCTCGCAACACTCGCGCGGTCAAGCGCATACTCTCTGGTCACAGATGCTACAATGCCTCGCCATCGCTGCTGCGTTACATACGTGTTTCAATGTTTTATTTTTCACTGAACCTTCTTAATGAACAACTGAATTAATTTAGAGTTATCTTCGTAGTAGGGTGTAGCACCCAATTATCTTCGTAGTAGGGTGTAGCACCCAGTTTCACCGG